>NW_010100541.1:2898-20343 GCF_000699245.1 Pterocles gutturalis | reverse complement strand
GTGGTGGTCCTGACACCAAGACACACATAAAGCTTTTAAGTGAACCCTTCCACTGCGATGCATTCCCCAAGGCCAATGAATAATTATTTGACACTCTCCAAGTAAAATAAATTAAGCCATTGAGAAATCCAGTGAGCTAAGCATGAATATCATAGACCAACTTAAAACACATAAGTGGTTCCTAGTGGAAAGAAACTGAGCTGTAACTGAAACTTTTTCATTCTCTGTCCTGAGAGAGTGAGTTAACTCTACACAGGTGACTGGACTGTACTAACCACAAAAGACTCAATTCTGCACACTGTGGCAACCATATATCCATTTGGAAAGCAAGATTTGATTTGAAAAGGGACTTTTACTTGCAGACTAGAACTTTCAGTGGAGCTTTTCTTGATTCACACATTTCCTGAGAATCTCTGTAATCAATACACACAATTATAATAAGTGTGATTCTGGGGATTTTTACCAGTTCCATAGTGTTAATTTCCAAGTTCCTACAGATATCAAGTCAAATCTGTTCCTGGTCTACTTCTGAACACAGCGCCTTTATACATCCCCCTCTTTTTCTCTAGTAAGAAAAGAGGCGATGTTCATATCTCAGCCATCACAAAATGAAGGTTGTTGGCTTTGCCAGAGATTTAAAAAGCAGCAGTTGCACTGCTGCCAAACTTCATTCACAATAGCAGACTTCAAAGTGGCTGGGTTACACCATAGCCCTATGGCACAGTGTGGCTTTAGAATTAAGAGAGCTGGCTGCACACCTTGGCAAGCACCTCTCTATTCTGCCTTGCTGTGGGACAAGGCAGCACTCCAACACACACAGACCTACTGCCAGGGCTGCAAAGGCAGACTAAGGAAGATGACGTGGTAACATGCCACAAGTAAACCTGTGAGAAATGACAAGCTGGTATCCAAAAATCTAAGATAATTTGAGTGTGTTTCCTAGCTGTAAGGAAACATACTTCACAGAAGGTCATTTCAACTTTCATTGAGGAAAGAATGCCACATGGTCTTGAGCAAAAGGAAGGAGATTCAACAGTTTAATAGAATAGCAATGTTTTAAGAGGCAAAAAACCCACCATATATCCAAGACAGTACCAGTCCATTTAGGCTTGCCTCTTCAGCTAAGAGCTATCTAGCAGGCTAGACATTTGTCTGAGGCAGTAATTTGCAACACTGTCTTGCTGAAGCAACTGGAGACCCAGCCACATCATCCTCATTCAAGCGTTGACCTGCCAGGAAAGCTGTCAGGTGAGCTCTAAGCAGTAGCTCATGTCTACAGTGATTTGTAACAAGCAAGACACAAACAGCCCTGGCACAGACTGCAGGAGGCTCTTCATTAAAAGTCTTGTAGTTGGGATTTAGGGAAGGGTTCACATCTGTTCTTGCACTACACACACACGAACTCTCGCTCAGCCAGGGCACAGCAAATTTGCCTCACAATGTCTGAATTTAAGTATTAAGTAGCAGGATTTATTTTAGGCATCCACGGGCCAGGAGAAGACCAGACAAGCCAGGAGAGCAGAAGGCAGAGGAAGGATATTTCATGCTTACAAAAAAGCCTTTTTCAGGATGCCAAGTACACAGTGAGGTATTTTCCTGGCTGCATTTAAGAGCTCACACTGTGGTTTCATTTTCACAGGTGTGAAAGTAGAAGACAGCTGGCCATGATGGTCACTGTACTTTGGCATCTGCTCCCAGGCTGATCTTTGTGGGTTCTCAAGGACTTTCTGAGTGTGAACTCTGAGAGACCAAGCCTGAGGAAAGGAGCAGAGGTAGTATCCTCAGCTACTTTACCTTACAAATATTGTTCCTGGAGCAAGGCCAACCTTCCCCCCATCTGCGAGAGGCTCCCAGGCAGGGCATTTTCTAGGGAATAAGCTCGTGTGTGACACCTTGCTGATGTGGTCTGAGGCACAAGAAAAGTTATCCAGGACTACAGAGCAACCTGCTGACGGAACCAGGTGAGTGCAGCTGTCCCCAAAACCTGCCTGCTAACCATTTCCAAGCCAGCCTTCCTTTTCTGCCTGGTAATGACCAAGTGGAAAGAGACCTTTGTGCAGACTTTGTAGGAGAAAGTCTACATCCAAAATAAAGGTAGCTCAAGGATAAGTGTGGGAGATTTGGGAATAGGGGAGTCATTTGTTCTTCACAGACAATTATTGGCCATGAATCATTTACAAGGAGGATAATGAGACACTGGAGAGAGTGATACTGAATTAAAAACGATAGTCCTGATCTTTATCCCTTTCCATTATTCCCCTTAGTAAAATCACATGGGATCTTCCTAGAAAGGAAAAGCCCTTGCTGCTAATTAAATTATCTTTAAACATTTGGAGGTAAGACTAAAACACTTGGTGAACAAACACAGAGGAGAAGAAGGCAGGAGAATAGCAAGCCTGTACCAAGACTATATTATTAATAGTTTTGCAACTACAGAACACATTCCTACATGAAAAATAGCTCCAGGTAAATATTAGTTATGTTAATGTGCATCTTATGGGAAACCAAGACCAAAATATCTTGTTACAAGTAGTCTGAACCAAATCAATTTTTTTTCTGCTTGGTGGGATGACACGAAGAAGTTTTGCTTTGTGTCAGTTCCAACTCTGAACTGCTGTTTCTCAAGAGCTGTAGGTTGAAACAGCCACATTCTCCTGTAGCACCCACAGGATGAGCTCCTGAGCAAACGTCAGTGCTTTCTTTTTCTCCTATTCCTTAGCTCTACAGTAAGTTTCCACATGGTCACGATATTCCTGGAGTTGACCAAAAACATCACACGATGGTTTTTTCCATGCTGAACCATCAGTCTGTATCACAGGAGATGGGATCTGCTGGCAAGCAGCGATCAAGTTCACCCATACTGCTGCTAACAGAGGGGGAAGTTTGGCAGAAGTAGCTCTAATTTAGCCATAAGCAAAATCAAAGAAGGTACTAGATTAACTTTTCCAAAATGAAGCTTTGAAATGCTTTAACTATTTTATAAGATTTAGTAAGAAAAAAAATGCTGAAATATCCAAGTTTTCTACAGATTGGAAATCTCAGTTTTGCACAGCTCTGCGTTTCACTATCAGTGGTTTGAATTACAAAACATGGAAGGTATCATTTCCATCCAAAATAATCAGTACGCACTTGATCCAATATCGTTGCAAGTTAAGTTAGAAGCTAATGTAACAAATATGTACTCTCTGTGTAGATTAGGATGACTGTCCTTGAGCCTGTTGGGAAAAACTCTTTAATCACTTAAGGTTTGTTAGATTCACCCTTGAAGACAGGAACATCCTGGAAAATAATCAGTATGTTCAGGGCTGTCAGCTAAATTAGTGATTAGCACTGTCTGAAAGTAACCTATCCTCATTTTAATGTAATTATAATACTAAAAATCACACCTCCAAGTGTCTGAACAACCCTCACAAATTAAGACCCCCACTTACTGAGCATGCATAGTAAATTTAAGGAAAAGTGTGTTTTTAAATCAAAGCGAGAAAAGAACTAACCCACTGCCGTAAGAAGAGATAAAAACTAACCAATTATAGTTAGAAGAATGTGGCAAAGTGGATGGAACTAACATTTTAAATGGTATAAATACACAATGTGACTGAAATCGCGTGTGCTAGCTTTGTGGAATTACCACCTAGCACCGATCTCTGCATAGACACGCAGTAAACAATATCTTGGCTCTGTGTGTGTATTGGCTTATTGCACACCGTGCGATTAACGCTGCTTGTAAGACAACAATATATTAGTCTGCCACTTGTCATCCTGTTAGTCTTACTTGTTGCAATCCAGAATCCTACAAAGTACTTATCTGGAAATGTATGCCGAATGGTAAAAAAATTATTTCCTCCATATTTCGATAAATTTTGAGCACTAGAGAGACAAATCTTTTCAAACTATTGTCATGAAGGCTAGTTTAACAAATACTGTCTTTCTTAAGAGCTTTATTTTGCCGTACTTTTTATCATTCAGCTTTTCAGGCATCTTATTCTGAGTCCAGGATGACAACAAATACCTGCACACTTAAACCCCATTCCCCAAAACACCTTACCTCCAGTAAGTGACCATTTACTGGGCCCAGCACAGAGGTCATGAAAGCCAACACAGAGACTGAGCCACTCCCCCAGGCATTGTGTGAGGCTTTTAGTGCAGCTGCCTGCCTATACATAGGTAATAAATGAAATTCTTACTATACAGAGTAAAAAAGAAATAGACAATAGAAAAAAAATCCCATTCCATTTAAGGGGAGGGGGAATATAAATAATTTTTCCCCCAAAAATGCACTGTGTTTTTGGAGACTGCAGTAAGTAAGGCTGCTACATAGATGCTCTGAAGTACCGCTCACAGCAAGCATGCAGATGAGTAAGTAGTGGTTCTGAGCTAGTGAACAAAGATAAGTCTGCAATGGCAATAGCTCAACCGATTTTGTCTGACAGTAAGCATGACAACCCAAACCATAAAATCCTCATTCTTCTCTAATAATTTTAAAAGAGATGAATGGAATTTTCTTTCAGTTTTAATAAGACTTTTACTATGCTGAGATGTAGTACATGCACAACAAGTTCCAGCTAAGTGTGAAATTTTTTAGCAAGCCCAGAAAATACGGGTTTGTTGCCTATACTGTGTTCAGTTTTCGGCTCCTCACCACAAGAAGGACATTGAGGTGCTGGAGCAGGTCCAGAGAAGGGCAACGAAGCTGGTGAAGGGTCTGGAGCACAAGTCTTATGAGGAGCAGCTGAGGGAGCTGGGGTTGTTTAGTCTAGAGAAGAGGAGGCTGAGAGGAGACCTTATCACTCTCTACAGCTACCTGAAGGAGGTTGTAGTGAGGTGGGCACTGGCCTCTTCTCTAAAGTAACACGTGATAGGACAAGAGGAAATGGCCTCAAGTTACACCAGGGAAGGTTTAGGCTAAATATTAGGAAAAATTTCTTCACTGAAAGAGTGATCAGGCATTGGAACAGGCTGCCCAGGGAAGTGGTGGAGTCGCCATCCCTGGAGGTGTTCAAGAAATGTGTAAATGTGGTGCTTAGGGACATGGTTTAGTGAGTTAGGTGGTGTGGGTTGACGGTTGGACTTGATGATCCCTGAGGTCTTTTCCAACCTTAATGATTCTATGATACTCTTCTATGATACTCTATGACAATCGTAAATGTAATGGAGAGAACAGCACTGCTATAATTTCTGATATAATCCTGTTGATATGGTTAGTACATAAAGGTTGCACTAAGAATTTTCCTTTTTATTTTCATTCACCTTTTCTAACTTATGACTTCTCAGAGGCCTCCTGTCACTTACCTGGTTTTTGTAAAACCAACCTACAAAACATACTTCTTTGCTAATGGTGTGCTATTGACAACAGAGGATAAAATATCAAGTATTCTGTCCTGCAGTTGACTAATGCAGAAGCTAAATCATTGGATAACAGTTATTTCAGGGATAGCCTTGCACACATGCCGAGATTAAAGACTGAATTTATTGGAACATGAAATCTCAAATGAGAAAAGATGCAGGAGATTCTGGCTCAGTTACACATGCATGAGGTACTAACTTGAAGCTAATAATCAGCATAATCTCCAGAATTTCTCTCATGCAGAAATTCTGAACAGAATAAAAATACTGCTTTCAAACATACATAACAGAAATGGCACACTCATAGGAGGGTATCAGCCATATTTCTAAATGTGGTAAGACGGGTCTAACACCAACTCCTGAAAGGCTATGGAAGCTGTCCAGTTTCACTGCTCTTCCCTCCAAAGATTACTGTACAGCTGCTGGGCCATCCACGGCAAGGACTGACCTAAGGCAGAGGCAAGCTCTAGGCCAGCAGCCCTGGGCAGACAATAGCCACAGAGAGACAATAGCCACAGATAGCAGCCAGTTGTCAGACTGCTGATGCCTTGCCACTTCCCATACAGGACTACAAGATACTGCTTTGCATCAGCTGCCCTAGAACAAGGTCAAGATATCACGTTCAGTCTGTGGAGTCACGGAGGTGTGCTAACACAACCTCTGAAGTCTACGCTGATCTGAACCTGAACTGCAGCGCTCAAAAGTTGGCTGAAGCAACATCCGAAAATACCTACTTCTTTATCAACGGTCCCTAAACTGCTGCAGTTATTCTCCAAATAGCTCAGGGCAGGTGCTTTCCTTACTTTTCCTCTGACTTTTGGAAGATGCAGACTAAATTAAAAAAAAAAAAAAAAGAGTTAAGGAGACACACAGCTACTTGGAAGATTGATAGTGGCACGGTCAGAGCAGTGTTTGCAGCATGAGCTGGCAATGCTGCAACCCTGCTAAACCACGAGAGAAACACATCAGGGGCTGCTCCTTTTCCATCCCAAAATTCACTAACTTCCCACTCCAGGAAGAGCAGAACATCCTATCACTAACAGTGCCCAAAATCTTCCGCTATATAAGCATCCAACCACTCGGCAGCAGGCTGAGGCCAGGGGCTTATTTCAGACATACCAAACATTATTGCAGCAGAGTCTGATTAAAATAAGCATACTCTATTAACAGCTATACTGTATTACAGACCTCATTTTTTTTAAAGACATAGCACTCAACTTCTGTGTGTGTCAAAGGAAACGGGAATTGCTATCTGACTAAAGGAGGCACAAATGAGAGAGACATAATCAGCACGCCATGGGCAGAGCCAAAAATGAAGGCCAGATTTCTCAAGGATGTTTTCTGTTAGCCTGCACTGTCTACAAGCAAAGGATTAACAATATGATAATACCAACTGTCTAAGCCAATGATGCCCTTTGTGGCTCTTAACCATTGGGGTTATTAACAAGTAAACTACATTTGTCCTAACTGTTCCAGTCATTCTTGCATTCCACTTTATAGCATGCTAGCACATTTCTGACCAAAAAAAATTTATAACCTTCTTCGAGAGGGAGCAGTTAAAGAAAAATCCAGTTTTCAGTTACACAGAGCTACTGTTATAAACCAATTCTTTCACAGTGACAGTTCACTGCAGTTCCAGCTTTTTCTATCGTATTCTGCTATATACTGCAGTGAAAATGCCCATTATTGTCATTCTGATACAGTAACCAGGTCCATTATTATTCAGGAATGCGGAATTCATTATAAATTACCTGCAATTTCCTTTGCAGGATGCAGGCAAGCTACAGGCGAGTGAAGCCAGTTCTTAGCAGAGGGGTGTAGTGGTCCTTCCCAGAGGATGCAGCACATCACCCTCTGCTCTCACAGGGAGTTTGTGGCAAGATGCGCACAGCCAAGTGGCTCTGAAATGCTGCTTCCTTCTAAGATGAAGGATTTCTTTTAAAACCTCTGTGTTCCACAAACTTGTGTTCCCAAAACACAGCCAGCATCAATTTCACCAAGGACTAGCAGGTCCTGGGGAAATATTTTACTTCCAAATACTGGGTTTCATCATTTCTAAAATGCTTTTTACTTCCCCTGCCCCCAAGAAGTTGACAAACTTTCTGACAGTGGTCCAGCTACAAAGTAACAGACCACATTTTAATGCACATATATTTATATATCCATTACAACTAAACTCTCTCTGTTTCACCAGTTCATGTATTATGTTTGCTTCACAAGCAGTACTTTCCTGTGCCTTTATCCACTTTCACAGCCGAGTAAGAGGAAACTAGCCATCATGTCACTTTACCCTAAGCACCTAATTTTGGAGGAGCTGTCAGTGCACCCCCACACACTCACTCCCCACTCCTAGGCTATGGGCAGAGACCAAGAGCAAAGCTGTGCTATTCGTGCACACTTGCAAAGGACTCGCCTGAGCTGAATCACTTCCTACACCACAACCACCAGCAGTGGGTGAGGGCGAAGTGAAGAAAGAGTCAAGACCAAACTAAGTTTTTCCTTTCCTTAAGCTTTAAAAAAAGCATTAGCCTCCAGTAATATTCCTCTAGCATTTCAAGTGCTGTGAGCTTCTCTTCCTTTTCTTTGCTTCATTCAGAATTCACATTTGTCTTATGCTGTATTTACACCAGACTTTAATACAAATCAAATCAGCTTATCTCCTGTGCAAGATTAATGCATACCCTCTGAACACAAGCCTTCGGGACTGGTTAAAGAGGGAATTTTTGAGACCCTTCTTCATCCTCCTGCTCTTGACTCAATCTTGAGGTAGCATTTAGAAGCACTGATTCTGACTTACATGTACTCAGTGGTACTTAGCTCACAATTTCCCCTTATACTCAGAGATTGATTGACGTATTTGTATCTTTATTTTTAACCCTGGGAAACCTTTTCCCCTTTGATTGCTCCCTGCAGATAAGCATCTGCTTGGCCTGTTACTCTGATCCCATGTGAAACTGGTTCAGTTTCCACCTTCTCAGTGCTTCCAGCACTTGTCCACCAGACCAAATGATTAATTACACTCTTTTTCAATGCAATTGTTAGTTTTCAGCTGTCAGAACAGTCTATACAAAGTCATTTGAAGTAATTTTGAACTTAAGGGCTTGAACTCCTCACTCCATGGTTTCTACTGCAGATCTCACTCTATAAAGACACACTGATGATGCCAGCAACCCAAGGTCTAAGGTTTCCACAAATGGTCAAGTTCTGCTGCTAGGACAACTCTTCATTCGCGTATTTTCTGTCTTGTTTTGGCATCTGTGAGCTAAACGAACAGAACCATTTATTCCGATTTCTTCACTTTGGTGTAGACTTCTTCTCTGAAGATTTCTCGCTGCTGTTTCTCTCCACCTCCTTTGAGGATTCCTAAGTGATAGAAAATTGCAGGCTTGTCCCCCTTTCTACCAGTTTTAGTCTGTTTCTTCCATCAAGATGACATCACTTGCATATTGTGCAAAGCACAAACAAAAAATCCATTTGAGAGCAACAATGCCATTCCATTAAAGTTTAAGGGCCACTGACAAAGATGAGAGAAGGCATTCTGGGCTTACCTTAAGTGTGTATAGTCACTAAAATGACACCACTGAGGATTGTTTCTTTGGTTTTATTTTATGCTTTTGCCAGCAGTGCCCTTTTGTAGCACATCTTCCTGCCTCCCGAAGGCTACGGAGCTGCAGCAGCCTCCCCGTTGATGCTCCATGTGTTTTCCATGCAGCCTGTTCCACCTGAAGGTCTGCCCTTTGCTTTGTCTCCATGTGAAATCTCTGCATCCTTCTGCAAGCAGTTACTCTACTTCAGACTTCTGCCAGTTCAGGAGGATGGCTGAGAGGAGTAATTCAGCCTGCAGTAGAGAGATTTCATACTAAAGAGTCCCCTTCGCAGGGACCAGCATGACAGTTACTCACATCCCTGACATCGGCTACAGATGTGACTGCCAGGTTACGCTGCCACTTTATCAACCTGGTCCCTGGTGAGCCCTCCATCCTCTGCATTATTTGGCAAACACGCTATTCCCTGTAGGTGTTTATCTGCCACCTTTAAGAATATCTGCTGTTTCTGCAGTGGTTTTCTTTCAAGTATAGATATACCTTCTTGTAGCTCCCTCATTCCCTGCTTACTGGTCCTCTAATCATTGTGTCTATACTGATTTTCTTGATACTCCTTCTACCTCTCTTCCCTGCCTAGATCATTACAGAAAAAGCACTACATACAAAACATCCCACTCCCAGTACTCCTGGGGCTCCCTAAGATCAAAGATTTTTGGACCCAGTCACCAGCCCCTCTAGAAATAAAGTCTGCAACGAGGGCGTGATCAGTAGGAAGTCACCCTGAGCATCTCCCTTTCCTTCCTGGAAAATGTCTCACCCCCAGAGAGCTCTGCCAAGGTGCCCACATTTCGGCACCAGTGAAGCCATGGGGCCTCCCCTGCCTGTCATATGCCAAGGCTGCACCTCTAGGAATGAGCACTTGTAGCATAGCCCCATTTTTCATTACTCTTCCACAGAACCTGGACTACAAAAATGCTGCGCTATGCCAGCTCTGACCCTGTGTTTCAGTTTTGTTCACACACAAGTAAAATGAAATTGTTATGGACTTGTGTTATTCTGGCTTCCAATAAGGATATTCTGTTCTATTATGTTCTTCAGGAGTTGTAAAAGGATAATTATTACAAAATGATACCTACTAGACTAATATCTACCTGCCCAAAGCAACAAGAATAATAATATCATTACAGAAAGGAAAAACAAAAATATTTTTTTTAATATCTGAAAAGAGGAATTATGCTTAGTAAAGCATATATGAGGCAGTATAAACCTTCTGCACATATGAGTATTCGAGCCAAGGACTTCTGTTTGTGTTTAAGACCCTTTTTTTTTTTTTTTTTTTTTTTTGCTATGCCTCCTTCTTTCCCTCTCCTTTTTTTTTTCTTTTTTTCCTTCTCTCCATCTATTGAGGTTTGGCAATGCCAAGATATAATTTTGCTCAAACTAGTATTTAAGTTTACAATAATTTTCCAACTTTGGTTTATCAGCATTTTCCAACTTACATTTACTGCTCAGTTACCAGCAAAACCTAAAGTTTGCTCAAATTTAGCTGGAGATGAAACATGGAATAAAAAAACTGGAAAAATAGGACAGAAATCTCATAACAGTTGCTGGCCCTAAATACAAAAGCTATTTCTGGACTGAGAATAAACAGAGGACCTAAAGAAACCTTCTATTCCCTGGTCAGACAACAAAGAGGCTGGCAGAGAATAAGGAAAGCCACTAGTCTCCAGCTGACTTTTTAGAGTGTCGAGTGACAAACACCTCTGGCAGCAGCACAGTAGCCCACCAGGCTCCCCAAGCACTGTCACTGAGCTCATGCCGGGGGAGCGAACCCCAAGAGGACAGCAGGGATGGTGGTGACCAGGGGAATAGTCAGAGGCAGCACTTGTGGCTTGGTTTTGTGGCGTATGTATCCTGCTAACAACACACTCATCTAACAGGAGAAAATCAATTCTTTGTGGTGACTTTATCATCTGTTTTTATGTCCAAATTAAATGTTTGATTTTGCTTTGAATTTTACAATAAATGACCAACAGTAAGTGAGAAAATACTGTATGATAACAATCTGTGGACAGCAGAGTCTTCTCGTACTGCTGACCATACTCTGTGTAAACCCAGCGAAGATTTCAGTGTGTTTCCTTATCACAACTGTGCAGTTTGCCAAAGGCTACTTAATTTCAAATACAGAACTGTACATTTCTGCCATATTTATGAGAAGTGCTCTTGTCATAATGCATCTCTGCATTTATATTTAGCACCACAAACTGTAGAAAACAATTACAGAAAAAAATTTAAGCCTGCATTTCTGCTTAAAATCTGATCTCTGCAATGGAAATAGCTCCTTGACAACGCAAAGGGAAGGTGGATGTCTTTGGTATTCTCTGCTCTCCTATTTTTAGCTCTTTAAAATGTTTTCTTGTGGGGTTATGGTTGGGAAGATGTGGGTACAACTCAAACAGCAGATATTCAGTAGCAGAAAAAGAAGAATGAAATAAAATTGGAGAATTTATATAATGAATAAAACCTATATTCTGCTAAATATCTCTTCCAGGTTGAGAAGCCTAATGATCCTAACCCATGGCATTTCTAATAGGAATTCTGAGATTTTTTTTTTAAACTTTGCTTTATTTATATCTGCACTAGCTAAATGGCAGTACATCAGGATAAATCTCAGGTTCACTGCCACAAGTGGATTAACTTTCCTAATTACTGATCAATGTTTCTTTCAGCTCATTTCTCATTCTAGTAGCCAGTGATTTCCCTAATTCACACAAAATGGCTTTTAAATGCCAAATCACAAGTATGTGGAAAGAAAGGCATTTGATAAATCTGAGAGCGATCCATAAAAACACCGGTCAGAAAGTGAACTGACCCACCAAACTGCCCTCCTGCCCTTCCACTGCAGGGAGCAAGCCATGAGAACCCACGTTCTAGATACACATTTTTCAAGATTAAACAACCCAGAAGAGATACATCAAAATGGGCTTCCAAAATAAAGGAAAAGTGGGCTGCTGCTTCATTGCAGCTTCATCCCTCTGTCCCCTTGGCTACATGGGATTTCCTGGCAGAGTAGGCACTGGCCCCAGAGGCACGCACCCCTCTCCTAACTTAGATGGCCGCCAACACACGGCAGGGTGGCTCCTTCCCACTTGGAAAGGGCAGACAGCTGCCAAGTGACAATGGACTTTAAATTTTATAATTATTTCTTTCAAATGAATAGCTTGCATATGCATAATCAGGTATTCTATCTCCAATATGCATGATGATTAGGATTAATCACTTGGCTGATGAATGGGGCCAAGTGAGAGCTTGTCCCACAGTACAGCCACATGCAAGAGCGGGCTATATTTTTTACTGCTGTTCTCCAAATTTAATGAAGATGTTGCATACACTCCTGGAGACAGGAATTATAAGCAAAGTTCACATTGTTCAGCAGTAGTGACCTGGACAAGAAAAGGCAGAGCCTCTCCATCACCATGTGTGGTGTAACACAGGCCCTTCATTATCACAGCTGTTCAGGGAAAAAGCTGGAGGGCACCGCTTGCACCCGAGCAGCTGTACAATCTGGAGTTATCTCAGGGGCCGAAATTATTGAAGAGACAAATACTCTCCTTTTCATTCAGCTTTGGTTATAGCCCAGTGATCTGAGTTCAGAGCTGGACTACTTTGGTGGCCATAAACGGGTGCCCTACAAACACAATGCAATTATCCTTCAAGTTCTATTTTGTGTGGACATCATTAACCTTTTGCTGGGATAGCTAAGTGGAGTATCTTCCCCAGCATCTTTCTCTTCTGAACTGATTAAATTGTTGTAGAGGGAATAATAAAAAAAAAAAAAAAACAAAACACCCCACACAAAAATTCCAACCCACAAAAGAAAAATCACAGAACAAAACCCCCCAAACACCCAAATTCCCCAGCATGAAGAATAGAAACAATTTTATCTTCGTTAAATTCAGCATATAATACAGGCTTTCCTTAATACTTTTAAAAAAGCAACCCCAAGAAAACAAAGCATATCTCTTCAGTTCGACCAATAAAGCACCTAATGCACACTTTGAAAGGCTACACTGAACATCCACTAGCATTACCAAAAATCATTGTCCCAGAACACTGAATTTTCAGTAGAAAAAACATCTGTCAGAAACGTTTTAAAGCTACATTAGAGAACAGGAGCTGCTGCATGTTGCCAGTTATTTCTCAGACATTTTCCAAGTTTTTTGTCGGTATTCATTATCCATCAATTTACTCAAGCTTGATTCTTGCATTTTTGCTTTGTCGGTATGTGTTCTCTTCCTTTTAATGATTTCTTGCTGGTGATTTATTTTAGAACTATGATATCCTCTGTTGTTTTTATGAGAAAAAATTAAGTAGCATTTTCTGAGAACTGTAAGGTCATTTTGATGGTTTCTGTTTTGTTTAAAAAATGTAAGGAGAGATGAGAGATGTGAAAAGACATCTGTTTAAAGTCAACCATGCAGCATTGTAAGCAAAATAATATCTCACCTGAGGAAAATGAAATTGCCATATACAAACTTGCACTTAACTTGGTTAATTATAAAGCGTGGGTAAAGTTGCTAAACAGGGGTTTCCTCTAGGAAGAAAAAAAACAGCTGCAGTCCTTCTTCCCAGCATGCAGAGAGACTGTCAGAAAGGATTAAAACCAGGGCTGTTGTGGCTGTGTGAGAAACTAGGCATGATGGCCACTGGTTCACGTCTTGGTAGCTCTCAGGAGCACCACCAGCTTTATTAAGAAAAAAATAAAAAGTTTTAAGACGCATATATATACACACACATATATACTGCCAGCTATTCACACAGCCACAACAGTCCTGGGTTTAATCCATTTGTATAGCCTCGTGGCATGCAGGGAAGAAGGAGCAGCTACCCTGTGATTTAAGAGTGCAGTAAGTTATTAGCTCCAGTAAAACTGCCCACTGCTCAGAGGAGAAATATTTTGCTCAGCTTCTTTCCATATAGATAATCCCAGAGTACCTGGTCTCTGTCCCCCACCAGCTCTCTCAGCAAGGCTACGATGCAAGAAAAGGCAGGAGCAGCACAGCAGACTCACGAAAAGGTGTTGCACAGGGTATCCGGCCATACAACCCTGCAGCTTTGCTATTCCATACCCCAGTGGCAGGACTGCCTGGGCAGCTCTCCACAGCTGAAAAAAGCTGGATGTCCCTCTAAAGCAGATGTTAAATATGTTACTGCAAAGAATCAATAGCCCAAGAGGTTAAAAGAAAGGATAGAAAAATCACTGCTTAGAGCCAGTAAGACATTAGGTCCAAACTCAATTTATTTTTGAAATTAGATTTCTCAAATCCAGTGAGGTTTTGGCCAGCTCTTATACCCTGGCCTTTTCTCTTTACCTGTAGACTCTATCTTACAGAAGCCAGCCAAGAAAAGCAGCAGACAGGAATGCTGCTACTTCACTTTAAAAACACCATAGCTTCCAATAACTCATTTATTGATCACAGAGGTGGTAAATGGCTGTCTATCCTTGAGAAGAGAGAACAACACAGAAATCCTCACAAAATGATTAATGAGATAATACAGTCACCTAGCTAAAGCTTCAGAAACTCAGAATACTTCCATGCAGTCACAAGATGAATGTACCCTTCTTTAGGAGACTCTTTTAGCTTGGCTGTAACACTGCGACCTGTGAATCTCAACTTTGATAAATTAACATCCAGATCACAATCCACAGCAGAGAGGATTTGAAACAGCAGCAAGGGGCCAAGTCCTGAAAATAAATCAGCCCAGCTTCTCAGGCTTCAGGAGCCAAGATGTACTAGGCAGAAATCCTGCCATTAGTAAATGACTCATGAGTTAAATACAGCATATGCCGTTGCCTGACACCCAAAGAGCTGTTCACGTGTCTAAGCAAAGCATTATTTCCACTATGCAGTGTTTTACAGACACCTCACATGCACAAAATTACAAAAGTTGCAGGGCAGATGAAGAACAGAAGAGAGATTTACAAATCATGGCTTTATCTTTTAGTATAGACAAAGCACTCCAGGGAAATTTTCTCCTTGGCAGCAGAGCAAGATTATTTCACACATAATCGAGAATGTGAAGACAGAAGGGCTCCAAGTCCTCCTTTCTTCCAAAACAGCACACCAGTGCAGGGCAGAGAAGGGAGGCACTGTCTCTGCATCACTGCTGCATTGGCTTCTGAGATACCTGCTGGAACTCCTGAAGGAGCTCCAATTTCACATTTATAACATAAAATGAGTAACTGGAAGGAGCTGAACACAGAATCTCTGCAGTGATTTCCTCCTTATTTACCCCCAACACTTCACCTTGCAAGAAAGCTCAATAAGAGCATTTATTCCCCTAATTCTATTTATTTTTGCATTCCTTCATTTTCAGATCCCTTCCATTCCTTTCCTTTGTACCTTTATGATTTTTTTCTTTTTCTATGTTCACACATCCCTGTCATGTGCTGAATGGAACCTTTCAATTCTTTTCAAGGTCATAAAATAATCTGATTCCGCAGTCAAAAAAGATGACTGAACCTGACTTCAGTTGGTCCTAATGTATATCATTCTCCTAGTTGGACTCACCATGATCAAGTCCCTTGGATAAAGTTCTACATAAAACCATCTACAGCATGACACCACCTAATATGAATAATGTGATTGAAACCCATTATGGTTGAATGGTGGAAGGTGATAAGGTTTCCCTTTTCTCAACTATCCATGCTGTCATTTCATGCCAGTGGAGTTATATCAGCATACTGCATCACTGAAATACATTCACAAATACTTTCACTTCAAGGCATTCCTTATTCTCCCAGTCCTGAGGCATTTTCTGGGGGCTTTGGGTGATTTGGGGGCAAGGGATTATGAAGGGTTCTTCTGCATTGCTACATCCCCTAGACCTGCCAGAAACCTCTGAAAAAATTTATTTGTTGTTGAACTAATAAAAAAAAATAAGGAATATATATAAATGTGACATTACTACTAAACAAACCTTTTTCCTTCACAAATAAAACCTTTTTATCACAGTCCATCAGTGTACCACATGGATCTTCTATATTTGTTCAGCCCCTTTTACTTATTTTTAATCTTTAGCCATGCAGAACCACCTCCCAGGATTTGGCATTAGTACTAAGGGATGGTAGGCTCTTACTTATTTCACTTTAAAATAATCATCCTTTGTTCCATTTGACGCTTATGCAATGCAGAATTGCATCCAATACACACAGTGTCACATTGTTGAGTGTTATCTGTAACTGTACATTTTGCTACCTCAGCATCTCCAGTAAAAACATGTTCCTTAAATCATATTTATATATACGAGTTACAGTGCAATGAAGGGGGAAAATGCCTGTACTTTAAAAATTATCTTTAGAACTTTGTTGGAAAGGATACCCACAGTGTAACGTTCCTACATACCTCTATGAATCAGTAACGTAGCTGGGCCATAAATTAATTCTTAATGGTATTTTGCTAAATTGAAAAAAAGACAGTTCCATTACTACAGACCATAACCTAAATCTCTTGATACAAAATGACTTCTCATTCAGTTATAAAGAACTGAAAGACAACAGTTAAGCTTTAAAGTGCGAATATATTTGGAAGATATCCCATTAAAATAGCAGCACTGACAGTGCTGAAAGGAATCCACTTGACAAACCTGTCTGCAGACAACCAGTGGTACCTATGTATCTGGTCTTTGGAGTTTTACTCATGGCAAATACCATTACGTTTTGTAATTTAAAATCTATTTGTACCAACATACAAAGCACTGCAAGAACTAGATTAGCATAAGAGGATTTCTCCATACATATCCTTTACTGTAATTAAAAGGTAAGAGCTACAACATATGAAAGTATGTGCTTGAGATTTTGCTAAATTACCACCACCATTGATCTACCTCTTTTGCACCTTTTGACATTAGATATAAACATACTTCATGAGGAAAAGAGGGCAGGGTAGGGGAAGAAACTATGCAGAGAGCAGCTGTATTTATATTTGTCTGGCCTTTCCTCCCAGAAGTAGTGCACTGGCTACTGAGAGCTACTCATTAATGGGTAACTGCCAATATTTTCAACAGGTCTATAGATTTTAGAGCCAAGCTTGAAATGCCTTGGGTCTGGTCACACTTTTTAAATTTCCATAGATCAATTTGAATCAAATGCAGTATTCTGAAAATTTAAAGGGGTCAGAAAAAAGAAAAAAAAAATCTTTATACACTTTGGAAAGCCTGTGTGCAAAGTTAGAGGGCAAAAATGGATCCCAAGCATGAGTAAGAAAGACAGCAGTGCTGTGAAGTGCTCTGGAGTTACAGTGGGCATAGACTCAACTTCTGAGTCTATCCAGAAGCAGCTCTTTTTTTTTTTTTTTTGAGTAGCAGAAACAAACACACTCACTTTGAGTTTAACAAAATGTCCAAATTAACAAAGTTTCTCCTATCTTAAACTCCAAAAATATGCAATTGAGGCACTGCAATGCCAAGTGCTAAACGAAGGCACTGACATAGAAACCATACAAGAAACTTGGGGGAAAGAAGACAATAAGCGTGACATTTTAATACCAGGATTTAA
>NW_010100541.1:0-2867 GCF_000699245.1 Pterocles gutturalis | reverse complement strand
AAAAATAGGGAACTTATTCAAAAAAAAAATAAAAAAAAAAAAAGGGGGGGGGGGGGACACAAAAAAAAACCCTCAAACACCCAAACAAGAAAAGACAGGTGAATGAGCTACCTGTACTGTAGTAATGCATGCTAAGGAGAGGCCAGGGTTGAATCAACTAACACACTAATCATCCCAGCAAGTAAAGCAGAATCCGTGTACCTCAAAACGTCTTGGCCAAAACAGAACAATACAGGACTAGGTCCATATTACATTTCAGCTGAATGGGGTGGCTACAGTAAATACAGTATGCCAGGAGAGATCAGAAAGGGGACTAAACAAATTATCAACAGAAAGGGTTCAGTTACTGCCACAGACTAGGCAAACATCACACCGCAAAAGGAAGCAGAGACAACATCTGCTCAGACACTGCCAGGAACTGTGTGAAAGACGCAAAACCCTACTTGGCCCTACGTAGGTACAAAGTAAATCAGAATTGGACAACTAGAAACAACCTCTGCAGAAGTGACCACACAGTACTTAGGGGGAATCTCCTGCAGGAGTAATAAAAATGAAAATAAGAAAGAAAAAAAAAAAAGGAAAACAATTCTTTAGTGACAATGTCAGGAAGGCAGATTACATAAAAACTAGGAAACTTATTAAAAAGCAGATAAAAATTATATTTTCAAGATTCGAATGCTGAGAGACAGTGGTGAAGACTGTTGAAGTGCAGCACGCTGGAGTCACTGGGCAGCGCCAACCGCCCATTGAGAGGAGCTGGAGAACAAGCAGAAGGAAGCCAGAGTAGCTGAACAGCACAGTGAGGGGTTATTAAAAGCAAGATAACAGACTTAAAAAGCTGCTATTGTGCTCAAATGAAGAAAACATTAAATGGTACACAGAACCATTTAATAGTACATTAAATGTAAAACCACAGTGAGACGGGGAAAAACTCGGCCCACAAAAAGGAACCAAAACTAATATGAAATCATTCTTCAGCAGAAGCACCAAAGTCTCATTAAGGCCAACCAACGTCCAGGGCACAAAGAGCACTCAGAGGACAGGCCTGCCACAGGGAAGCTGACCAATTTCTTTGTATTAATGTTCACTGTGGAAGAAACTGGAGAGATTTGTCTGGAACTGAAGCAACTGCAGGATCAGATGTAGAGAAAGTGGACAAAATTAACAACAAAACCACAAGCATTGAAAGGTATTCACCTGGCTACTCAGCTGAAGTTGAAAATCTGATTCGCTAAGTAAATAGCCCACTTGCTTCAATCATCTTAGTATGTACCAGACAATGGGAGGTGTCTATACTAGATAAAAAAATAGGGGTTGAGACAGAATCAAGGGAATTATAATATCTGTACTAAAAAAATCAGTAGAAACTGTGATACAGGTTAGAACCAAGGAGGTCTTGACTCTGCACGCAGTGGGTAAAAAAGTTGTAGTACTCACTGAGAAAACAGTTGGTAGATGCTAAAAGCTTACAAAGGCTCATGTTTATGGAAAATACTCCTGTTAAGGGTTAGTAAATAGATCAAAATCACATCCACCTCAGCAAGTCCACAGAGGTGCATGTAGCTGAAAGCTGGAAATATGTATTTGCTTGCTATGTTTTCACTCCTCCTTGCTTATCTACACATGGCTACTGTTGCAGAAGAGACACCGAGCAAAATAAATCTTGTTTTGACCTGTTGTGGGCAAGCTTTTTTTCTGGCATTAGAAGAGCTGAGCTGGCAGTGAGATATACAAGTCAAATCCAGAAAGCACAGCAGACACCCAGAGTTTCCTTTGGCGATACTTAACTGCTGGGCTCTCAGTGCTGTGCTGAGCCTTCGAGGTCAGCATGGGACTGAAAGCTGTCTTTCCAGCATCGGCCCTAAATCACACTGGTCTAAGTTTATCCTAAGAAAGTATAAAAATATCACAGCCCTGACATTTACACATAAGTGAAGCTTCAAGTTTATTTCCTGCTTTCCTTCTTTTGAAAGAAGACATGTTAAAACATTTTGGAGTCCATCCAAATGCATTTGGGAGAGCAGACCCCTTAATCATAGCAAATCTTGTGGGGGGAAAAAAAAAAAAAAACAACAAAAAACAAAAAACCACAACTGTAATGGCATTAGATTTTTAAAATAAACTTTCACTTTAAAATGCAGAGTGTGAAAACCTGGTTACTTGTTAGAAAGCAATTTGTATGCAAATAAGGAAAAGGGATATAAGATCCTTAAACTAGTATTCACAATTAGAGTTAGGAAGGTCAACATAATTCCAATTAAAATACAAAGATCATAAGCACAAATAAACCAATACTCTATATTGCTAGTCTTTTCTAGTTATTTAGGAAGTCTTTATTAATAAAAATGAAAGCAAACAATAATTGGACATAGAATTGGCCACAAAGTGTGGAAACAAACTTAAAACTGAAGAAATCAGCTCACTGCTCCTGTGAGGTAAATGAGAAATTACCCCCTCTCTCTTTCAACAGATTGGGTCTTACACTGCCCGGACAGCTGGGTTGGGTGTGGGTGGGTAGATGGGTATTTGCTTTGGAGGGTTGGGGGGGCACTGAATGATCCCCATCATCAAACATTTTCCATCCCTATATAAAATTACTGTCAGTTCAGGATCAGGAAAGAGGAAATACAAGGCAAGGGACAAGTGTTATTCATTGCTCTGGTGCAGAACAGAAAGGAGGTTGCCTCCTTGGCTTGAATTCCTATTGAATGCCTATTTACAGGAAGACAGGCTTTCTGTTTCAAATATATTATTAACTAAAATAATCAAACATTACACATAATGAGTTACATAATGAATTACACATAATTGTATTTAAGAAGTTTCTCAGTGAAGTGCAGAGTCATAGAATCATAGAATGACCCGGG
>NW_010100540.1:17367-17704 GCF_000699245.1 Pterocles gutturalis | reverse complement strand
CACCGCTGGGGCCCGGCCCCCAGCACCACTCACAAACCTCCCTCTGGCCCGAAACCCAGTGCTCACGCTTTCTGCTCGCTGAATAATAAATAACTATTATTAATAACAACAAATATTATTATTATTTTGCCTGGGGAATCGAGGTGGCCAAAATGGGGCTAAAGGCACATTTTTGTCCCTTCCAACAGAAATATTCTATTTTCGCTTGTTCTTGGAATAAATTGGAGAAGAGCGACAAGCCCAAGGTGCAAAGGCTGTTTCGAGATGGGCACACGACTGCACGGGCACAGACCCACCCCGGGGGGCTGGAGCCGAGCCCTGGGGTGGGACCGGCACA
>NW_010100540.1:16357-17338 GCF_000699245.1 Pterocles gutturalis | reverse complement strand
ACCCCCCCCCCGCCTGACACTGGATCCCCAGCCAGGACAGGGTGACGCCAGGATGGTGGCCAAGCCGCCGCAGTTCCCTGGGGGAAACCAGAGAGCGGGGCCGGATCCTCTTACAGCCCGTCCATTATTCAGGAGCCCGAGCGGGACAAAGCAGAGGTAAAACCGGGCCCCAGGCAGCAGGGAGAACAGCAGGGCTCCGGCCAGCATGATTCCCATCCACAGCTCCGTTTCCACGCTTCTGAGTCACGTCCTGCGGGAAGGAGCAGTTACCTTACACCAAACCACAGCCCCTCCTGCCCGGAGCCCTGGCAGGGACTGTGCAGATCAGCTGTACCACAGCCTCGCTGCATCCCACCCCTGGAGAACATGGAAATTTATTTTTTTGGTAAGCAGCCTTCAAGAGAGGCTGGGCTTGGGGGAGAGGGGGTGGAACCCCCTCTGCTTGGGGCTGAGGTCCAGCCAAGAATCACATCACTGAGCAAACCTTGAGGCGGGGTTCCCATGCTCCAGGTGAAGGAGAAAGGGGAAAACACGGTGCGCTGCATCTCGGCACAGGGGTGAGCAGAGCCCAACCCCTGCCCCAGAGCGTTAAGTACATCCTGGAGAGTCCATATGCCCGATTAGAACAAATTCCTGCTTTCCCAGATGTCTGAAACACAGCACTAAGATTTTTTTTCCAGATTTCTTCACAGGCTGCGGTTCCCGGTCCCAGCTTGCCCGGGTCAGCTCCCCGCAGGTGAGGGCAGAGCTTCAGCCAGGAACCAGCCTCCTCCATCCTCCTGCCACCCAGCCTCGAGTCAGGGACCAAAAAACCTCTGCCCCCACCCTCCATGTCTCTGTCTTGTGCACAGCGTGAGCGGCAAGCACCAGGCACACGGCCCTGGGAGCACTGTGTAAAACAGGAGTTTCCAGGGTATGTAGCAGAAAATGCCTGGCAGCTTGCTCTTCAAACGCCTCGGATTCTGCAGAAAAGGGGCTCTG
>NW_010100540.1:13008-16168 GCF_000699245.1 Pterocles gutturalis | reverse complement strand
CCCCCTCCAGGGATGGGGCATCCACAGCTTCTCTGGGCAACCTGGGCCACTGCCTGACCCCCTGCACAGGAAAACATTTCTTCCCAATATCTCACCTCAATCTCCCCTCTTTCAGCTTCAACCCATTCCCCCTCATCCCATCCCTGCACCCCCTGATGAAGAGAACATTAGTTAGTTATCTAACTCTGCAAGCTGACAGTGCTTCACTTAGTAAACTCCAGTAGAGAGACCACCACGTGGCCACTGAGGACTTGTCGCCGAGCTCAGCAGTATTTCACAGCAAAAATAAGATGGTTATTCCCCCGTTGCCCTGGAGCCGCTTCCTCCTGCACAGGCACGGCTGCAGCTGCACAACACTCGCTGGAGCTGCAGCAGCACCTTCACACAGCTCCAGCATTAACCCGCTGCCCTTCCTCTCCCATACCACGAAGGCAGCCACAGCTCAGGGTCCTGGGTTCAGCTGAGACAGAGTTAACTATTCATCATAGCTACCAAGAGCGTTTGGATTTGTGCTCAGAAGCAAGCTGATAAATGTGATATTTACGCGGCTGCCAAGGTCAGACAGGAGAAGCTGGGAGGGAGCACAGCCCCAGTGACCAGCCCAGGATTTGATCTTAGGTTCGGGATTGAGACCCAAAGTGGCCAATGCTCTATTCCACAGCATACACGGCATGCCCGGTATATAGGTGAGGACCCTCCGGAAGCTCGGCCCTTTTTGTTCCGGATCCCTTTTGCTCCAGGTCATCTCGCTCCAGGTGGTCCCTCTCCCAGGGTCATCTCTCTCCCTTGGTCAGCTCTCGGTCTGGGATGCTCAGACTGTTCTCTCTGTTCCATGAGTGCGGTTTCGGGACTCTCCCTGCTCTGGGATCGTTAGCCGGGAACAGGCTGAGCCTTGGTCATTGGTTGTGGGGGGACAGTATCACTGTGTATCACTCATTTGTATATAGGATTATTTTCAATATTATTGTAGTTTAGTTATTAAATTGTTCTTATCTCACCCCACGAGTCCTTTTTCCCTTCACCCCTTTAATTCTCTCCCCAATCCTCAGGAGAGGGGGACGGTGAGCAAACAGGCTCCGTCCCCAGCCAGGGGTAAACCCCTGACACTCAGACCAGGCTCCACCACCACGGGAACCAGTTTCATTATCACATTTACCAGCACGTTTTCCTTCCCCTGTATCTCTGACTCATCCAGTTTCAAAACTCACCTGTCGACATCAAGACCTGTGTTCAGCAGCAGGGAAAAGGGGAACTGAGGCAGGAGTTGTTCCCAAATAGTTTGTTTGAAGTCACAGAGCCTCTAACACCAATCCAAGCTGGAGGGAGATGTCCTCAGTGGTGATTTACAGAGAGGCACCTGCAGGGAACTCCTGACAGGCAGCTACACAGGGACCAGGGGGTGTTTGCACACTGAATTCAAACTAAGAAGGCAGAAGTCCTTTCCGAAGCTCTTTCCAGGAGCTTCACTGAACATTATAAATGGAAAAGAAATGCTCAGTTACTCCTACTTGAGACAAGCTCTGATGTGATCTAGGACCGAGGAGCCAATCATTCATAGGCAGCAAAACTCAGCCCAGGGTTACTAGTCCCACGGCCGCTCACCTGCACCCTGGTACCTCCTCCACAAGACCCTGTCCGTCTGCAG
Organism: Pterocles gutturalis; assembly: GCF_000699245.1. Taxonomy (NCBI): domain Eukaryota; kingdom Metazoa; phylum Chordata; class Aves; order Pterocliformes; family Pteroclidae; genus Pterocles; species Pterocles gutturalis. The sequence continues at coordinate 14,523 of NW_010100540.1, read as the reverse complement.
CAAGATGTTCACCCGCTGAATTCAATCTCCAGCCTGATTCACTCTGGACACAACAGACAGGCCCAGCCTCTGCCCTCCTCCTTCTCAATCAACCCAGAGCCACAGAACATTTCAGGGTTGCTTCTTCCTCACAGAAATTCATTTGTTTAGCCAAAAGATCACCAATTGCTTCCAGACTTTCCAGTGTCAACATGCCAACGCTGCTCCACTGGTCTTAGAAAAGACAAAATCCTTCATCACTACTTCAGTTATTTTAGTTTATCCCGTCCATCTCCTCTCCCTCCCTCTGATCATCTTCTCTGAAAAGCACCTTCTGGCTTTAAAGGTTTAGATCTTCTTTTCAGAGAGTGTGAGAACTTGGAGTGTCTTTACATTCAAGAGAGACTTTTGCCTTACAAATCCTCTTTGAAATAATTCCTTTGTTTGATCATTTATGCTTTTTTCTTGCCTTAAACTCCTACCTGTTGGGCTGTGAATTACCTTTATTGCTGATCGCTGCTGCTTTGCTTACTGCTCCTCAGCCACTGAAACACCACATGCTGTTTGAACGCAATCCTGCTGCAGTAAAACAAACACGGATTTTGTTTGTAAATGGTTTCTGGTCGTATTAAAGCTGGAAAGCAAAACCTCCTGCTTCTTCCCGAAGAACAGAAAACAGGACCACTTTGATTAGCACCAAAAGGATTTTAAATGAACAGTTCCAGGGAGCTCCTTTCAAATCATAAAATGTGAATTTTACATAAAAGTGTGTTTACAAATAAGTTTCTGCTTTACACACAGCTCTGCCCATCACTGACCAGAAGTTATATACAAACAGACTACCTCAGCAGCTTCAACCACTTGCAAGGAGACTGCAGAATTTATTTTAGAAATAAAAATAGGATTTCCTGGTTCCTAGAAATTCTCTTCAGCCTGCCAGATTCAGTCACCTGCCGGCTCCTCCAGACTCAGGAGAGCACTAAGCTTTTGGAGAGAAGGGGTACTGTGGGTGCCACCAATCCAGGAGCCGCACGCTGTGCACGGGGTCCAGCACCACCTGCACTCCTTGGTCAGGGCGAGGTTTCTTGCCATTGCGAACTGGGGCGTCCTGGAACACCAGGCGCACGCGATGATGCCTCATGTCTGTGCTCACATTGATGGTGAACTGCAAGAAAAGAGACCAGGAGGTCCTTCAGAAAAATCCAAGTGACTGATAAATAAGAGTTCTTAACAGTATATTTTTAGATTTTTTTTTTTAATTATTCTAAATTAGTAGAATTCTAAAGCATTTCAGATGCTCCAGAGTTACACTCTGAATCCACAGCACTGGATTCAAACCACTTCTCTCTGGTCAGCAATCCCAAATCATGCCAGACGTGAACCTGAAAGCAAGAGGCTGTCAGAGGGAGTCTGGAACACGCCGCCCAACTCTTAAGTGAAGCCAGACTGAACCTCTCTTGGGCATGGGTCACTTCTTGAAACCCTGACTTCCAAGTACACGTGCTGCCCCACGCTTTACCCCTGCTCCTGCCTCAG
>NW_010100540.1:6942-12996 GCF_000699245.1 Pterocles gutturalis | reverse complement strand
CTGGAGCTGAGTTTGCGGAAGCTGGTTCAAAAGCTGCTCCTTCTCCCAGCAGTCAGGGACTGTACACACATTGAAAGAGTTTGCTCAGACAGGTTTTTGCTCTCAGAATTTATTGCCGTAACGGAGATATTTTCTTGAGGAAGGAAGACCTCTTCTCCTGCATCCCCACCTCTCGTACCCAGCTGAGTACTGACAACTAATTTCCCCCAGCTGCTGCACAACCACAGCTCCTCGCAGGTTCTCTACACCATCTGTATTTGCTGCACCAAACAGGGAAGAGCTGACGGAATTGCAGAAGCTAAACTGACAGATCCTCAGCATTTCCGCTGAGCATTAACCTTAAGATTCCCAGGACGGGTTTGTGGATGCAGCAGTGCGATTTACACAACATCGAAGAGGTGTCCTCATATCTCCTTCCAGAAACCGGACACGCAAAGCCTGCCTGGCAGATTTTTCAAACACTTACCAAGGTAAACGTCATACCCATGACTATTGGCACGAATATGAAGTTAAAGGTGGTGATCTGCAGTAGACAGCAATCCTGATCCGGATTTGTGTGGACTTCTTCATACTGAATCGGTGGTTGAAGACCTTTGCAACACTTGCTCTTAAATCTGGGAGACTTGAAAGAAAGAGAAACTTATTTAGCTAAGACAGCTCGGCTGCTTCTGAGCGGGGCTGACAAGCAGGTTCTCACCACATTCCCACACGTTTGGGCAGAGCAAAAACAACAAAAACTCAGGACAGGCTTTTGTAGGACCATTTCTTTAGAGGGGAAAGCTGCAGAATTCCTAAGGTTGCCTGAAACTACTTGCTTCTCCCGAGACCCATTACTGGCAGTTTTCACTGTCAGTGTTGGCTTTCTTCACTTCTCTGGGAAATCTTTCCAATGGTAAAATAAGAAGTTTCAGACTTTGGTGTTTATTTTGACCACTAAAGTCCAATATTCTGGGTTTTGGTAGTAATCAGTAGCGATGACCCAAAGATTAGATTATCTGGGGTAACAAATGATCCACATCTTACAGTGGAGAAAGGAGACCAAATGAGGAAATAAAAATGTAGGATTCTAAATGCCTTGGTAATACAGACTGAAAACTGAGTGTAGTTTCAGGATGTGCTTTGGTTTATCATGGGAGTCAGAATTTCCATTTATTGTCTGAATGCATAAAAAGTTTCCACCTTCCTTTCTACCACCCAGAAAAGTCCTTACTGCTTCAAAAAAAAAAGTCACAGCCATTCTGGTTCTTCTTCCATACCTGCTTTTTGAACTTGAAGTTGAATTCCCACATTGCTTCTTGTCTGTTCCCTTCAATCTTTTTGCACCAGAAAAGCAGGCACTAAGATGGAAAAAAAAAAAAAAAGACAATTACAAAACCCTTAGAGGCATCACTTTAAGTTTTAGCAGAGCATAAAGGCTTCCAATTACAAACACAATTATACAGGAACAGTTAGGAGCCATTTATTCAAATTAATTATGTTCAAAGAACACGCTCAGCAGTTTACATCTCCCACTTCCAAGTTGGCCAACTCATCATGCAACTGGAAGATAAAACACGCAGCCACTGACGCGCTAAACAGAAAAATCCTGTTGTGCAATTTGTCCCTTTCATAAAGCAGAGGTGAGCGGTACAGATTCCACCGTTCCTGCCCACCAAGAACTCCTGTTAAACCGGACTCCAAACAAGACTAAAGCGCCGAACAACTGAGAACAGAATAAGGATCAAGAAGCAGAGAATCCAGAGGGAAATGCAAATACATGAACTATAAGGTAACAGATGAGAAAGTTCCTAAGCCACTTTGGTGTCAAAAGAAGGTCTTGACATCACTAGGCACCGACTGTCACATTTGAGAGCCTAAAAACACTGCCAGGGTAGCACAGTCTGTTCCTGTTTCAAAAGGAAATGAGAAAAGGGCCCCAAACAGCACCAGAGGTAACCAGCACAGCCCTCCCACGCAGGGCTGCATGCACACACCACGTATGCACTCCCCGCCTACACCAGGAGTCCTCCAGTTTAATCCAGTTATCCCTGGGTGGTCCACAGGATCCACCCCAGCATGCAGAACTCGTTCTAGCGGGCGTCTCAGAACTCCTGTATTAAACCAAGTTGGAGCAAGACTCCCTGCCTACCAGTGAGTGGAAGCAACTAGCCTTCAACAGCCAAGCAAAGAATCTGGCAAGTCAGTCCAGCCACCGCTGAAGGTGTTTCCACACCACAGATGCCAGCCCACCACCAGTGGTCCTATCAGGAAAAGGAAGAATAACATGGGGCAAGACGACAGCTGCCGGTGACCCATACACAGCCTCTCCCATGCCAGGAGAAGGGCTGACTGGGTTGCAGGGCGAAGGATAAATTTAATTCCAGGCTAGCGTGCCCCAAATGAAATTAAGCCTTCTCCATGGCGACTCTGAAATTAGAGACTACAGGTGATACGAGACCCTTGAGTTCAACTCTGAGTCGTTCCATAAACAAGAGTCCTTAAAGGACCTTTATCTCGACAATCTTCACGAGGTGAACAACAAAGCGACGTGGAGTCAAGCTCAGAAACATGCATCAAGTAACCTCCACCTGGGAGGAGGCAGCCCTCAGCTTTTTTCCAACCTTTTTAACTCAGGTGACCAGCAGATGCTGCTGAGTTCAACCCCACCGTCAGTGGCATTTGTAGTTCACCTGCAGACAGCTCGGTCTAGCAGCTTGTTTGGTCATGGCAAGTAGTGAAGCACAAAACGGTCAGTACCTCCTAAGGGGCAGAGGATGTCATCCACGGGTCAGCCGTCCTGCCCTTCAGACGCGCCGTACGGCCTGCCGCTCCACCAAAAATTATGGGGGTGTCTTTAAAGGGCAAACACTTCTGCTGACACCATAACGGCTCCAGTGTCCCACACAAGCTAGGCTAGGGGAAGAAAAAAGGAAATTAAAGAGGAAAAGCTAGATCGGATAACACCCGGGTCTGGGGTCTCCTCTTGCCACATGCAGCTTATGGAGGCATTTGCCATTAGTTTCAACGACCCGTAAAGGTAAAATCAAAGCCCACAAAAGCAAGAACGTGGGGAGGCAATGTCAGATCCTCCTCCGTACCCACTGTGCCGAGGTGTTTCTGTGCACAGTAACACAGGTGGAGCTCAGGGTCTTGCAGTGCAGTAGTACAGCAAGACCAGACTCGGGATGGTTCTTTTATGCTCCGAGGGGTTAGGTCAAACCTCTGCTGTTCTAACAAAGCCTCGTCACCGTTTAATTTCCTTTTTCACAAGCTCAATAATAAAAGACTGCACTTCAAGAATCTTCCTCAAACTGTTAGTACAGTAGAAGCACTAGCAGTGGGCACCAAAGCCGTTATGATGTCAACGTGAATGCTTCCAAAACGCCAACCCTGCCAGCATCACCTGGGGTTTCCAGCTTACAGCCACGCTACCGGATCCCAGCAGTGGTGGGAAGTTAGAAGGACTAAGGTTAAAGTTGGAATTTCCTAGAAATGTTTTGCTTTTTATTTTTGAAGAAAGATGCTACCGGAACTGTGGATTTGGGAAGAGAATGAGGAGCTCTGGATGCAGGGATAGGACTCCACACAGACTGCGTGCTCTTCTCCTGCACTGCAACACCACCTGCTTGTCTCACTGCTGCATGTTCCCTGAGCAGTAGGACTTTTTTCTCCAGTATCCACCCAGTGAGAGGAAGGAAGAAAGGAGGGATATCACATACAGATAGATGAGGTTGCTCTATGTTGCAGTACAATTCTTGAACCAAAAAACATTTCCATTTGGTTCCAAAAACCTCATTCACCAGAGGTTTTTGACTTTGGATTCGGAGGGTTTCGCACTGTTGCTTAAGCTGCTCACAGATATCAGCCAGTTGCAAGATAAAACCAAACAAGAGACACGGAGGCATTTCAGAGTTAATGCTCAACAGCAATTAAAGAGGAACGGATATGCAAGTGCTCCAAGCTGGGACAGCGAGGGGAATTGCCTGCCCACACCAGAGACAAACCCTGCACAGCCCAACACAACTGCAGCCCCAGTCACAAAGCAGACGTTTGCTCTGCACGTTTGCCACGCTCACAACCTCACTGCCCTCCCTCGCCCCTGCACCGGAGACGATGGATGACCTGCAGGAACGCGGCAGGGAATTACTCCCTTTCAGAGGCTATCAGTGGCACTTCACATCTCCCCAGATGCCTGCTATGGAGAAAAGATGTATTCTGGCCGTGTCAGAATAAAGTAGAAGATGTAAAAGTTGATCCTACTGCAGCCTCCTTTCAGCAACTAATTTGCAACAGAGGAGGGGAGAGCTGCAAATGTCCCTACCAGTTCTGACAGTCAGTGAAGCAAAGTGCCTTTTTCTGATTACAAAGATGTTGTGGTAGGACTCAGGCAAAAGCTACCCAGAAGAGTAACCAGAATCCTTTGCAGCAGCAACTATCCAGATACAAGCAACCAGCATACTTTTACAAATCACTATTCAGAGTTAGTAATCATCCTACACCGAAGCTTCACTGGTGACCATCTAAACATCATCTATTTCTCTTCTAGAAAGAGAATAAAAAACCAGAAAGAGCAACATCTCAGAGGTATCCAAGTTCCTTAGTGATTCCACTTACTCTGGAATTTTTTAAAGTGCTGGGAGTACTGTCTGGAATAGCTGGATTCCTGGAGACTCGAGAGGCAAAAGGCTCATACATGTGGTACAGCGACCGGATGACACACGCACGGAGACAGTGCAGCTTCTCCATGGACTCTGGTCGCAAGCGGAGAGGCAGGTACGCATCCAGACTGTAGTGCCTGAAAAGCCAAGGACAAACCCAACACGTGCTGAAGGGTCAGAACGCCAGAGATGTGCAGAAGACAGCTATGAAGAGATCAGTGTTGCGAGAAAATGGAACATCTGATTGTCAGAGGACCTCTTGTCAACTCTGAGTGCTTCAACAGTGTTGTACCGCTCCACGTGAAATCGCATGACAGTCTCAAAGACTCTACCTGCATCAGGCAGGTTTCCAGCACACATATAAGCAGATCATGCTACCATTCCCCCATCACAGGATGGTTTGGGTTGGAAGGGACCTTAAAACCCATCCAGTGCCACCCCCTGCCATGGGCAGGGACACCTCCCCACCAGCCCAGGTTGCCCAAAGCCTCACCCAGCCTGGCCTTGAACCCCTCCAGGGATGGGGCATCCACAGCTTCTCTGGGCAACCTGGGCCACTGCCTCACCCCCTGCACAGGAAAATATTTTTTCCTAATATCTCATCTCAATCTCCCCTCTTTCAGCTTATAATAATTCCTTGCAGAGAGTTTGCCCAGAGACACGAGATGGTGTTTTAGTTGCAGGATGCACAAAGGCCTGCAGATTCCTGCAGGTTCTCAAGGACTCGCTTTAGCTGAGCTTGACCGCATGCTTGCAGACAACGGCCTGAGCAGGCTGAACGCCTGTGCTCAAGGGTCATTCTCTGATCAGATGCCACAGGAACCTTTGGGAGGGCACCTCATACTGAGAAACGGGGCCGAGGATGACCACAGCTGCTATTTGCTCTGTCCTGCTGCTGGCTGCACCTCCTGAGCAACAGATACAGAAATTAAAGAAAACATTCTGTCCTGAAGGAAAGTCCAATTGACATGCACCAGGACAGGAGGATTAGTTTCAAGTTTTTACCACTTCTTTGCTCTTCTCTTGCTTTATTTAGAATTTACTCCTGCTACTGAGACGGCTCCAAAATGCCTTCGTTTCTCTCACGCCATCCTAATTAGAGAAAGGTGGCTACGATCAAAGCTTGAGGCAGGGCACATTTTCTACCAGTGATGTTTGCCTGTCTTTCAGTAAGGTAACAGCACCGACCTTACCATGAGCACTTTGAGGGCTTGAACACACAAAGCAGATCGTTATAAACAGGGGGGTGTAGGCCACGGCAAGCAGAAAAGGACATGATGCTTTGATTTTTTATATGGAACATATGGGAATACCCCACAGACCCATTTCCAGATCCAAAGCAGATGCGATGTACCACAGTCCCTTGCCAAACCAGGCCCACACCGCCATGTCAATATGCAAACATTTTAGGTCCCTA
>NW_010100540.1:6137-6911 GCF_000699245.1 Pterocles gutturalis | reverse complement strand
GGAAAGATTCCCTTATTTACAGCTCTGTGGAGAACTGCTCAGCACTGAAGCCTCCTACAAATAGTTTAAAAATTATTTAGAGTCTCACCTTCTGTAGAGCCTGGTCCAAAAAGCGGCAGTGCAAGTAACAGTCCAGGCTTTCTTGCAAATCAAAGAAAACCGGACAATGTCTTCAGGGCGAATGTAGGAAGCCAACAACAGCCAAATATCGATGGGGTATTCTTCTCCACCACCCCCATCAGGATCTTCTAAATGCAACAAAGGAATGTTAGTGGAGTAAATAACCTCTTTAACAAATCACATGTAGAGGAGTGTGCTTTACTACTGGTAGTACAGGGTAAGCAGGTGAAATACATATGTACTAATGTAGGCTTGTTTGTCTGTGTGTATAACTTCGTTATCATCGCTACTGGCTTTCATCAGGATGCACTTGCCCATCTGTGCAATGACTACACTTTCCCTTTGCTGGATAGATGACATCATTTTTCATAGAATCACAGAATGGTTTGGGGTGGAAGGGACCTTAAAGCCCATCCAGTCCCACTCCCTGCCATGGGCAGGGACACCTCCCACCAGCCCAGGTTGCCCAAAGCCGCATCCAGCCTGGCCTTGAACCCCTCCAGGGATGGGGCATCCACAGCTTCTCTGGGCACCCTGGGCCACTGCCTCACCCCCCGCACAGGAAAACATTTCTTCCTCACATCTCATCTCCATCTCCCCTCTTTCAGCTTCAAACCGTTCCCCCTCGTCCTGTCCCTGCACCCCCTGATCCAG
>NW_010100540.1:0-6075 GCF_000699245.1 Pterocles gutturalis | reverse complement strand
CTCCTCCAGGCTCCACCCCCCCAACCCCCGCAGCCTGTCCTTGCACGGGAGCTGCTCCAGCCTCGGACCATCTCCGTGGCTCCTCTGGTCCCGCTCCAGCAGCTCCGTGTCTGTCCTGTGCTGAGGACCCCAGAGCTGGGGGCAGCACTGCAGGGGGGGGTCTCACCAGAGCGGAGCAGAGGGGGACAATCCCCTCCCTCGCCCTGCTGCTCACACTGCTGGGGATGTCCCCAGGACACGGGGGATTTCTGGGCTGCCAGCGCACATTGCCGGCTCGTGTGTCCCTGCTGCACTGTCTGTACAAGTATGCAAAGTGTCAAATTCAAAGAACAATTTAGGCTGAAAGTGTTCTCTGGAGGTCTCTAGTCCAAACAGCCCAGCTCAAAGCTGGCTGAAATCAATCATTTTGTTGAGGGTCTTGTCCAGTCAAGTTCTGACTGTATCCAAGGACGGAAACCCCACAGCCTATCCAGACCCTGTTTCAATGCTTGACCCTTTCAGAGCTGAAAAAATAACCTGTAAGTGGAGAAATAAAAATTGGATGGCAAATACAGAGACAACTTTAGGAGGGCCAAGCTCATGCATTTTTAGCAAAACTGCTCATCTAACAGGTCATCAAAAAATGCTTTACAATAGAAGTCCCTGAACATTAAGACATTTCCAAGCCTGTCAACTCTTTGTTCAAATGGCCACGGTATTTTGTAGGAGCTCTGCTAAGGTGGGCGTCTAATTCTGTTCTGCAACTGTTCTAATGGCTCATCACCTGCTTTTCTTAAATCTGTATCATCATTAAGGCTTCTGGGATGGGAAACTTTTAATGCAATTCACAGACGAACAGAATGGCCCGTTCTTCCTCTCAGAGGTGTCAGAACTGCTCAACCAGAACTGAAGATTCAGAAACTGCTTTCCCTCCTGCAGTGCTTTTAAGTTAACACCACACGTTTTTCCACAGACATTGCTCCAAGTTTAGGAGGAAAAAAAAAAACCACACTTTTACAGGACAGAAATAGGTAAACAATGCTGAGCATTAGGAACACAAAGAAAAGAGAGAGTAAACAGAACTTGTACACAAGTGCTAACAGAAAAAACTGCTATGAGGTCATGAACAAGTGTCAGGAAGGAGGTGTTTAAGAACTGGAGGGTGCCAGATGTAATCCTGAGCCAGCAGGTTAATAACAAAGGGCAGTACTCTGTCCTCAGGTGATAATTGCCACGTTCACAGCCAAGGAAAGCTCTGGATGGGATCACTTCCCTCCACCACTACAGATCTACAGCAGGCACTCACTAGGGGCTGTAACACCCGCTCTGCTGTTTCACCTCTGATTCAAGAAGCCATCAAAAGTACACAACCGCTGAACTCCAGAATGCAGCCAGAGGTAGCATTGGTCTATTGACATTTTTTCTTCTCTAACATGTAGCAGACGTAAGGAGAGCTTGTGGCAGAACTGAACACTGTCTTTCTAGACTCCTAACTCCCGTAACTCTAGCCGCTCAGATATCCTTTGGAATCCTGGAAAAAAGTGTCTTAATAAAAGAGATTAAACTCCCATCCCAGAGGAGTGCTCTGCATTTCCAGTCTGGGGTGGATGTTGATGTGTTACATAAATTAGTATCAGCATTAACAAAGAGTTTTTCCTAAGCTCAAGAGCAACCTATGATTAGAAACTCCTGCAGGATTCCACAGCGCAGCAGAACGGTTTGTTGCTTAGACTGCATTACAAACTGCTTTCTATAGAATTGCACAAAGTGTAAATGCTGAAGGATACATCTCCTTGGAATTAACTTACTGTGATGCCACTGGGGCCAAATTCACTTGCTTGCTGGAAAAAAAAGCCCTCTGAACCCATTTGTAACAAACCACAGCCTTGGAAACATCCTGAAAAGCGTGGATTTTGACAACAAATGCATCATGGACAGCAGCATTGTTCTCCTCCCCAAAGCAAACCATGCTTTCACCATGTGTGTTCAATGAAGTCACAGGTATCCAGGGGCAAAGTTTCACAACTCTTTGGAAGAGCAGGATTCATTTGCCAAGGCTGGGAGAGGTTTACTGAAAGTAATCAGGCTTTGATTTCATGCCCAAGGCTCTGCTTTTGTGAAAAGACAACATCTCTGACCCAGTCCCAGCATGTTTAAAAGTGATTTAACCCGTGGCATTTCCCTGTGCACATTCAAGTCACAGAACGTCCCGGAAGAGCCCCACGACTGGCCCGTAAATAGCAATTTACACACGCAGAAGACAGAAGCAGCCCATGCAGAGCCCCCCAGGAGAGGCTGGCGACCCTACCTTTGTGCCTTTTGCTTTTCTTCTTTCTAGATGAAGTTCGCCCATTGATGCCTTCCTTTGGATCCATTTCATCGCTGCTGTCACAAGACTCTCCAGACACAGAAAGAATTACACAAGAAGCTTCCAAACCACAGAGGGATTTTACTAGAATGACAAGCAACGACATGTAAGTATACCAGCAGGAAGGAAAAGGTGATCTAAGTTCAGGAGATACTTCAGCTGAACCACAGCCACTGCTAAGAAACAACACCCTCACCGCATTCAAGTTTTCCGTAAGCAAGTAAATCCTGGGCCAGAGGATTATCTTGTCAGAGAAAGATTAGCACGGGTGAGTGAACTGGAAACAGCTTCAGCTTCTTGTTTGAAAGAATGAACAACGAGGATGATCACCGGCACATTACGCACATGATCCCATTGGTTTAGTTGAAGCTGTTTACAATTTGGAATAAAATGACAGGCTCTTTTTCGACAGCGCTAACTGGTTCCCCTGCCTACCAGAGCGTCCTTGCATGACCACCCTTCAGCCTGTACAGAGCCAGCACCCACTCTGGGATTGTTCCGTCAACCCAGAGAAGATAAACTCCCTTCTCAGCACAATAAAGAGATCCTGCGGCCGATGACACGCAATCCCTCAGCAATACAGCTCAGAGGCAAGCACAGGAGCTCCGCTTGTTCTAGAATTTAGCGAAGGGAAAGACTCTGGCCTAATGAGGGAGGAAAACAGCAAGAGTCAGCTGGGTTTGGGGGTTTTTTTGCTGCCTCTGGGGAGATGTTTAGACACATCCCTCTTAGAAAGCATTATTTTTAAAATTGATCTGTAAATTGAAGGCTCAGTAGCACACAAAAATCCACGTGTGAGGCAGTAATATGACACTCTTGAAAAAAAGGGTTAAGTCCTGCATGAGGCACTGTCATAGAGAGACCAGCATCATAACAGCATTACAGACATTTTGCAAATAGTCTGGAAAATTCATGCAAAAAAGTTGAATTTCAACCCAATGTGCTCAGATGGAGAAAAGTACTTCTACCACGAGGCACCTGACCACGCCAGGGGAGGACTGCACTGCTCAGGCTTTTCTAACCCAGCACAAACTGAAGCCCAGGAAGGTTTTATACATCACAGTTACAGTCACCAGAGCCACTGGAGAGCAAGATGTGCTGTGTGAATTAAAGGGACAGAGTGTCAGGGGAAAAAAAGAGAAAAAAAAAGATCAGCATCTAATCATAAATAAATTCAGCCAAGATGTTCTCATTTCTAACCACAGGACAAGGTTTTGAAATGGTAGCAGGAGAGAGAAAGCCAGTTTTAGGATAGAGCTTGACTGTACCCACTGACTGGAGATACTTCCAGTGCTTTCCTAAACCAGTTCTGCCTCACTTTGCAGTTTACTCTGTAAACTGTATGCATGCACTGTAGTGGCATCCTACACTGTCAAATCGCACTGCCCTGTGTCCTTTCACAGGCAAAAAGAGAAACAGATGGCACCAGGAAGGGCAGTATGTTATGACATCAAATACAGCCAAGCAAGAAAAGACAACTAAGACTCAGAGAGGGATTTAGAAAAAGAAACTGTCCCACTCTGCAAAGGAAAGATCAACATTGGAGTTGACAACACAAGTTTGTTCACACGCTGAATCACACTGCATTGCAATCTCGCAGAGAGGCACCCTCTCTTCAGCTCACATCAGTAAACCTCACCCCATCCGTAGGGGTTAGGAAGAGGAGGAAAAAAGCTCAGGAAAATTCCACCTGGCCTTTGCTCCCCTCCCTGCGAAGCTCCCCGCTCACTGTCAGTTGCACACAGCGCGATGTTTACTTGGAGCCAAGCGAGACAGGAGTCAAAGGGGCCAAAGGCTAAAGCTCCCCAGGCAGAGGCTGCTGTCCCCTCCCAGCTGCCTGCTGTCCCCATGAGTCACTCACTGCACCAGATAAGGCTGCACCAGGACTGCACCAGATAAGGCTCGAGCACAGCCCTGGGGCTGGGGAGGAGAGATCCGGAGGATCCCAAATAAGGAGGGGAAAGCCCCAGTGACTCTGCAAAGACCTGAGGAAGGGATGGGCGGGGAACTGCTGTGACCTGGAGTCATCTAGACAGCAGGGAGGTGAGCCAGAAACAGAGCAGGATTTTAGGAGAGGGGTTAAGCCAGATGAGGACTGAGGGTCAAGTAGGGAGAAATAAAAGACAACAGTTTGCCAGGTATGATGCTGAAGGGTGGTGCTTTGAGGCACTGCCCCAGAAAGAATACAGAGGGGTGAAGAGGAGAAGGAATGGGAAGGGGGAAGCATTACAAAGGAGGCAACAAAAGAGGGAGCTGCCTTGATCTTAAATGCTTTTGGAAGTAGCAGCTAAAAAGCATTACCACCTGGTCCAGTTTCCCCATGACAGGCACTCATGCAAAGAGCCTATTTTCTTTCAACGTGCAAGATCTCAGCAACATAACGAGAGTTTTCCTACATGAAGGGTTCAGTTGTCACTCTCAGTGTAAAAACATCACCTCCAACATGTGTGACCAGCTACATTTAAAAGTTGAGGCCTGAACACTAACTTTTCTCATGCAAACAGGGTGTGTTAGTTCAGAAAATCAAGGAGGAAGTAGATAACAAAATATTGCAACACCTTTCCAGGAAACTGCTTGTTTATACAGTTCAACAAGGAAACAGCAACACTCTCAGAAGACCTCCTGGCCCCTTACAGCACAGGTGGGAACAGTTTTGCCAGAACTTTCATAACCTTATTCCCACTTCAAAGAAATTTACCTGCTAATAAAGCTGTCTACAGTAATAAAGACTCCTCCTGTGTTACTTTCTCCTTCGAACAGGAGATAACACCCAATAGCTAACAGAAAGAAGCCTTCCATTTCAGGCAGTAACAGCAATTCTTACCAGACTGCCAACAGGCTTTCTGCAAAAACTCCCAAGAGCCTAAAAACCTGATTCTGCAGAGGAACACAGCCGCACTTTCAGGCATCAGATGAGACAGACTTTCTCAGGCCATGGAAGAGGAGTTTCCTACATCATGCAGAGGCCAGCGAAACAGCAAGTCAGCCTGGAGAAGGCAGGCTGCCCAGTGCAGACTCACCTTCTTGCTGCACTGCATTGGCCACAGCTTTTTTCACCCGTCCAGATTTCACGACAGCTGGGTCTGAGTTAGCATAATCTGCCACCGTCACTGCAGAAGAGGGGGGAGACAGGGTGTCAGCAGGATTACGGATTATAGGGGAGGGGACAGAAGGTCTAAGAAGCCACCATCCCTCAAGGGGACACTCCCCATAGGAACACAGGATTGAGCAGGCAGTGCACAGCAGGAAAAGGAGCCCCAGCTGAGAGGTGCAGGCCAGGAGCCCCCAGCAGACCACTACCCCAGCCCATCAGGCTACCAGGCCCTGGGGATCCCCACCCAGCCCATCCCAGCACAGTTCTCCCTCTCCCTCTCCCTCCACCTCAACCAACACCTGCCCCCACACACGCCCCCACACACAGCCTGACTCACGCCTGCCGGATCCTCCAGGCCCAGGCTCCTCCTGCACAACCCCACACAGCTCACTTCCCCACTCCCACACCAGGCCAGCGCCGTCCTGCAGGCAGCTCTCTCCTTCCACAAGCCCAGCTCACTTCCCGGCTGAGACCAGACCATCCCCATCTCCCCTCAACCCTGGCCAAGCCCAGGCCCCTCAACCCCTCAGGAAAAGCCACTTCATCCCCCAGGTCCCAGCTGAAGCCCAGGCTCTCCTCTGAGGCTTCCCCCGGTGGAGCCAGGCCCCGGGCCATCCCCATCTCCCCTCAACCC
>NW_010100539.1:4693-6225 GCF_000699245.1 Pterocles gutturalis | reverse complement strand
CCCATCACCGGACCAGCTGCTTGGCCAGGTCTGGCTGCGGCCGTGGTGCCAACTGCACCCACCGGAGTCGCTCAGGCTCTAGGCTCGTGGCTGAGCATAAAAATGCTTCAAACCTGGAACTAACAAAAGCTCCTTGTTGAAGCAGGAGAAAACCAACAGCAGCGTTGGGGAGTGGTGGCCACCTCTCAGGGGGTGGCAGCGGGTGCAGCCCCTTCGTGTGGCATCCCCCCCATGGCATGTCCCCCCCGGCCGGGGCATCCACTGCCCAGATGGACCCAGGGTCCCACAGCCCAGGAAGCACGAGCTGAAGCAGCAGTTTCATGGTTTCGTTTGTTTGTTTTTCCTGGCTCCTTTTTTCTCTGAGAGGTTTACTTTCAGGGGTGTAATTTTTCCAGGGACAGATGCTTTCAAAACAACAGCACTGCGGAGAAAGAAGCCGTTTTCTTTTTCTGTTAGCCCCTGTATGAAATGATCCCGGACTGGAACAAGCACGAGGCGCTATCCCAGCCCACAGGTGCGTGGTTTGCTTTCTTAAGGAAAACATTTTGATTTAATCTGAGCAATAAAAATATTTTCCAGCATAAGTAAAACCTTGTAGGTTTTCATACAGAGCAAATGATACCAAAACAAGAAGTTTCAGAGCTTGAGGCTGGGCTCAGCCTTCCCCGAGGCAGCATGCGGAGAGGTTAAAGGCGCGCTGCGGTAGACACATCTATATGATAAGTTTAGAACTGAAGTGTACTTAGTGGAGCTCTGACACCTTGAATTCATGTGCTGCACAGAGCCCCGTAAAGGCGCAGGAGTCCACCCACGCAGGGCTTCTTGCAAAATCAGAGTCTTAGTTTGAAGCTCCATCATTCTCCCTGGCCCAGCTCACGGCACAATTAACCAGCTGAACGCTCTGATTTAGGACCAGCTCTCTGCGCCGGACGTTTTCCTGGCAACCATCAGGAGCATTACTCGGCCTGTGCATCCATAAATCAGGAGCCAGGCCACCAAAAAAAAATCCTGCGATTGGCTTAAAAGATCAGGAGATGCTTTGAACCAGGAAAAGCTGCGATGTTTTTGATTTTCCTTGTATCTTCAGAAGGTTGTGGAAGACGTGCTTTCATAGCCTCTGTTGGAGACTGTGAGAGAGTTCCTAAAGGCAGAGGTTCTGAAGATTCTTGAAATCGTAGGTAAAACGTTCCCATTCCCATGGAGGCTTGGAGAAATACACCCCTGCACCCCCAGCATGTTGCCCCCCAGGACCCCCATCCCCTCGTGGCTCTGGCATCCTTTGCTCCGCATCCTGCACCCCCTGGTCCCTCCCCAGCCCCGCAGACTCCCCCAGCACCGCGCCGTGCCCCTGCGGTCACTCTGCTCCACCATGGACAGGACGGGACACGGGTTCCCAGTCGCCCTCTCTTTGGCATTGGCGGGAGGAGGCGGCCATTCTGGGTAAGGAACAAACCCCAGAGCTGGCTGCCGTCCCTCGTGTCCAGAGCACCTGAGTCGGCGTGACCCCTGCTGCAGGCCGCCGGCTCCGGGGG
>NW_010100539.1:2857-4638 GCF_000699245.1 Pterocles gutturalis | reverse complement strand
CCGGGGTGCCCTCCTTCAACAGCAGGAGAAACAGGTAACCCTGCCATCGAAGGGCTGAGTTCCTGGGGCTCGAGCATCCTTCCAGCAAAGCAGCAATGCCTTCTCTGTGCGGGACATGCCTCGCCCACCACATCACATCCCTGTGCTCCAAGGGGTGAGGACATGTGGAAGCAGCCCCTACCCCGCTGCTCCCCAGGAACTGCCCTGCAGAAAGGGCAGAGACAAAAGGGGGCTGGGCACCCATCCCTGAGCAGCCGGCCTGGGGCTGCTGCAGCCCCGCAGGGCAGGTCCCATGTCTCCGCACCAGAGAGACAGTGATGGAGCAAGTGTGATGGCTCTGCTCCAGCTCAGCCCCACGTGTGCGTGCTGGCAGTGCGTGGTGTTGGTATGTGTACCACTGCTGTGCAATTATACCCTGGGCAGTTCCTGCTATTTGGGAACTGATGAGGCATTATTTTTTTTCCCCCCCAAGCTCTTTGGTTTGTCTCACAGTGAAGAAAATATTGACCCTGTCCAGTATTCACATCTGTGCCTTGCATTAAGCAGGGGGCTGATAAGCAGCGGGTGTTATTGCTGGGAGAGCACAGGTCAGTTTTATAGGGAAGGTCCAGCAGAAGGGATTTACAACCGCTCACAAAGATACTGCAAACAACATTAAAAGGAGGAGGACACTGGCCTTTATTAGCTCCTTGCTTTGAGAAATACATTAATCAAATGCAATTCAATTGAAAAGACCGAAAGAGGCATATATGAAAGGATTAGTCAATTGCTGTGTAAATGAATTAACAGTTCAGACACGTGAGTAATAGCAAAATCTGACTGTGAAAAATAGCCTGTGTATAACCCAACATCCAGCCCCAATCCCTGGCGTCTTCAACAGCTAACTTTCGTCACACCGGGTAACGTTTTACATGCACATAACTGAAACAAAAGCCAAGTACACGCACAGAGCAGTGTTCCGACAAAGGAGATTCTGTCTTTACTGTACTTGAACAACGACAGATTTCAGGATTACAAAAGAGCTGAACACCAAGCGTGAAGGCAGCCCGGTGGCGGGACCCAAGCAGGGACTGAAACTGTCAAACAGCGAAGATTGAATTCCCCCAGCACAGGGCAAGTGGTTCTGTCTCTATCCTGGATGCCAGACAGGCTCCTCTTTTTGGTTATGGGAATAAATGTCCTTGGGGCCCATAGTGTGATGCCTGAGTCACAGCCACCCCTGGGCATCCTCCACCCCATCTCGCTGGCCAAGGCAGCAGGTGTCGCAGCTCTCCAGCCTCAACGATGTCGTGACATGGCAGGTCGCCTTTTTTCCTTATCCAATGTATTCAGTTCCAATTGAAAAAAAAAAAAAAAGTTTAAAAAAGTGATGGCAAGAACCCAACCAACATCCTTCTCTTGAAGCAGAATTTGGCCTCAGATGGTATTAATTTGGGCAAAACACTGACATTTCTGAAAGGTGACTGACAAGAGTCTTGGTGTAGCAACCCCAGTGCAATGATCTGTATACTCACAGCTTGCAGAGGAGAAAGGTTCGTAATGCAGCAGCAATGTCCCACCGAGACAGGGCAAAGGCTTTTTCCACGCCACGCATAGGAAGCTGAGAGCTTAGTCCTTGCCTTGGAACTGGGCTTAGGGCAATAGCCACGTGATTGTGCCCCAAAGTCTCCCTGCCTGTTCTGTAGGCTCCTTGTTCTTTCTCTGGGGTGATCCTGCGGCGCTGGCTCCGTGACGTTACTGGGCTGTGGTGGAGGAGCAACTGCAAAGACGTTCTGCCTTGT
>NW_010100539.1:2496-2826 GCF_000699245.1 Pterocles gutturalis | reverse complement strand
GCGCCGCCCCCCCCCCCCCCCCCCCGGCAAAAAAAGGCACCAGCAATGAGCTTTTTGGCTTATTACAAAGAAAATATATCAATATAGAGAACTCTTCGTTACAGAGACATGTTAACAAATAAAAACAGCATTAAACTGCCACAGAACACAGACCACCTGGCACAGAGAGCAGCTCCTTATAAATTTGCTGTGGGTTTATGTGTGGTGCGAATATTTACTTTTTGAATCACAAGCGCAGATTCCACTGCCATTCTGGAAGGGAATGAGCAGAAGCCTCTCCATGCTGCCTGGGTGGGGGTGAGCAGCTCTCAGTGGGCACAGGACGGCCAC
>NW_010100539.1:1777-2427 GCF_000699245.1 Pterocles gutturalis | reverse complement strand
GGTTTCTATCCCCACCGCCCCAGCATCCCGTGTGGCCACCAGTGTCCAAGTGCTCCATCATTTGACAGCGGGCACCAGGACGTGATGGGGCACAAAGCGACTCAGCCAGTCATTATGGCACAAGAGAGGATTTCTGTGCCTCTACAAGTCTGCTTTGAAACAGTTAGAAAACAGCGACCACTTCAGAATTCCAGGATTCTGCCCGAAAGTGCAAGGACACTTTGTGCAGTCAGAGAGGGCAGAAATAAAGGACATTCCATCGTCCCCCAAGTGCAAATACTACGCTTGCCTAACCAGCATCGGCTACACGAAAGCTGGAGAAGCAGCCACCGACACCCCAGCCTGTGCCAGTGTACGCGCCGTCCATGCCAGGAAAGGATGGACCTTGGAAATCAGGCGGTACCTAACCAGAAAAAAGCATTAAATTAAAGGTTTCCATTAATATTGGCACACACTGACTCATTTCCTGAAGCACAGTTAGCTACACTCAGTGTGCAATCAGAAAAGAAACTCTCTTAGAGCATTAAATCGCTATCTTTAGCAATATAAAAGGGGGCATGCCTTTATATATATATATATATATACACATACATGTTTAACGTAGATCACTGAAACATCTCGGGAGAGAGCTCCGGTAAGTGGAGCAACAG
>NW_010100539.1:311-1654 GCF_000699245.1 Pterocles gutturalis | reverse complement strand
CCCAGCCGGCACCGCGCGGGACAGAGGGACACGTGTGCACCGCGCAGGACAGAGGGACACGTGTGACACGAGCACGGAGATGGAAGGAGGAGGGCAGGGGTGGGTGGAGGGTGGGCAGAGGCAGGTGGTTGCTGGCCCAGTGCCGCTGCCTGCCCGGGGAGAGACCTGCAGCATGGCATCCAGCTCACTGCTGGCATTCCACAGGATGGAGGAAGCCTTCCTCCCACACTAACTAAAGGCAGCCTCATCTCGCCTCCATCCTCCATCCCCTGGAATTTGTACCTTCTGTGCAAAACCGCCGCTCCCGGGCTGCCGCCAGCGCGTGTGCTCCTTATCTTCCACCCGCTGCCTGCGGTGAGAGCCGATGGTCTGAGCCATGACCCAGCGCAAAAGCCCACATGCCTCCTGAGCCAGTGACACCGCCAGGGGACAGGGACACAGTCTGTCCCTGGCTGCATGAGGCAGTGACACCAAGGGGGTCCCCTTTCTTAGCAAAAGCAGACAAGAAAATGCAGAAGAAAACACAAAGACATGTATGGCAGGACCTGGACTTTGGTATTTTTGAAGCTGCTTTTTTGCCCTGTTCCTGCAGCAGCCCATGAAGTTAAGCACGTAAACAGCGTTAACCCCCAAAGACACACAGCTGCTACCGATCCTGGTGCCCACATCCTCCAGTCCGCCCTCTAATAATATCCTAAAAACTCAACTTTGGAATAAAAAAGGTGCAGAAGTTTACTTTGATGCTGAAGAGACAGATAACACTCCCCTGGCTCAAGCACACCCACCGGCAGCCTGGCTGCCTCCCTCCCCATCACCTGGGGGGCTTCCCATGGGCTCCTGCTCCCTCCTGGGCACAGCCGCGGCTGGAGCAGCATTGCACCCGGCTGGGACACGTGGGCAGCATCCCGTCCTGAACCATCCTTCACGTGCACTGGGCGTCCACCAGCAGAGCAGCAGATGCAAAGCCCGATTAGGTTTGATTTCTTCCCAATCTCCCAGCAGAAAAGCACCCAGCAGGATACACGCTCATTAACTAATGAAAACTTCACCGACACACGCTTGTGCAAAAAGATAAAGCTCCCTGGAAGAGCTGCTCAGATTGCTATAAAAAGGCTCCTGTTGGTGACAGAGCTCCAGGCATCAGCAACCCAGTTGTTCATTGTGTTCTGCTAACGGCCAGAAAATGCTCAGAAGAGAGGGAATGCACCGGCAGGAGTTGTTAACTGGTTTAACATATCAACATCTAAAATGCTTGCAGCTCTCTGAAACAGGAAAAGCTACTGGGAACACCCTCGTGTTGGCTGGCATTCGGGAAGGGTCTCTGCAGATTCTGTTGCCCTACA
>NW_010100539.1:0-280 GCF_000699245.1 Pterocles gutturalis | reverse complement strand
TTTCAGGAGGATGAGCATGACCAGAGCCACATCTGTCAGGGGAGGAAAACCCATTAACAAGTAACAGTGTCCCCGGCAGTGGCGCGTCCATCCTTCCCGCAGCAGAGCTGCAGCCCCGGCATGGGCTGCAATCAACCACGGCAATTAGCAGGAGCTCGTGCACCACTCCAAAGGGCAGCAGGTCTCTGCAGCGTTTCCTTTACACCCCCCCAAAACGCCATGGCCACAGCAGCTGGGCACCACCACAATATCCCAAGGACAGGACCAACAGCCAGAGTCC
>NW_010100538.1:78097-85324 GCF_000699245.1 Pterocles gutturalis | reverse complement strand
CGTAAAAAGTATGGCCTCTTACAAGGAGGTTTTAAGGGTGTCTGGCAACACTGTCCAATTGACAGCTGACAGACTACCTTGGACTCTTCTGTGACAGGTTGTGTTTTATTACATTTACTAGTAAATTTCAAGTTTCAGCATACAACGAGAAGAAAACTAATCTTAAACAGCTCCACTATCAATTATTTCTCTATAAAAAGAAGTCAAAGGTTGTGGGGTGTTTTGGTTTTTTTTTGTTTTTGTTTTTTTTTTCTGCTTTACAGTACATGGGTCAGCTGGTAGTTCTTAAAAGCTATTGCTGTTATGAGGACGAGAGTTCAAGTTATTTAATTTTCAGTATGCATGTAAAATTAAGTACGTGTGTACTTGCAAAGTGAGCTCATAAGTGAAGTTGATAAGCCCCTAGGATTAATTTAAGTAATGCTATTTTGAAATCCTTATTAACTAAGGACAAAACACTGTATTTCTTTTTATGGGTTCATTGGGAAAGTGATGGATTTTTTTTTCTCTAATAACTCATGGGGAGATTTCTAATCAGACTCCTGTGGTGTCTTTATCCAGTGCAAGGTAACCTAGTAACACAGGATGTTGAACGATACAAACCATTCCTGGTAAAGAATTATATGGAGGAATATAACACCTCTAAATTTTAAATAACTATCAGAACTCCTCTAGGGGTGATCTCTCATACATAAAATTCTTGACCATTTGTGGTTGGTTACCTATAGAACAGAAATTCAAATCAAAGTGTATTTCCAAATGAGAATACAGTACATCACCAGTATAAATTTCTTATTTTCTCTTTCTTTTTCTCTTCCCTTTACTTGTGAGTTAACAGATGTGTGTCTGAAAGGAAATAAGAGCATGACTACTTAATAACTGTTCTGAAACACAGATGGGACCTGAAGGTTTTTATTTTTAACCAAGCCAAAGAAAGAAAATGCATCAGGTATACTGCATGTGCAATCTCCGCTGAAATAAACACATAATAGATCTTAACTATAAAATCTGGATATGCCTAATGGAGGCAATAGTTTGAATCTTAAATAATAAAACAGGAGTG
The DNA here is from genome assembly GCF_000699245.1 of Pterocles gutturalis. Classification (NCBI taxonomy): domain Eukaryota; kingdom Metazoa; phylum Chordata; class Aves; order Pterocliformes; family Pteroclidae; genus Pterocles; species Pterocles gutturalis. Next base: position 84,261 of record NW_010100538.1, on the reverse strand, counting down.
CTTCTCTTCTCTTTAATCCCCTCTGGGAAGCCCAGTTAATTAAAGCTGTTTATTACAACTTGATCAAAAAGTCTAAATTCTATGTGTCCTACATCTAGCTACTACAATATTCTCTGTCATTGAACCCTCACAAGGCCCTGAAGACTTTGACTTGGTAATGCAGCCATCAAAGAAATAGACTAACTCCCTCTTTAGTCAAAGCTGTTTGTTTCAAGGTGCAGGGCAAAACATGCTTTAGGCTTTCCAAGGCTGCAGTCTATTTCCTCCTTAACTTTAATCCAAAAACCTCCTTGCCATACTTAATTTAGCATTTGAATCAAATTAATTATTTTGTAACAAGACTGCTGTGGAGGATGTAAATTACTTATTTAGCATGGAACATTAATTGATGCAGCGGAATACTCTCTTTGAGCAGCTAGTGTTATCATTTATATGTTCCAAATAGTTAAATAAATGTAGTTTGTACAGCCACACACATGCGTGCACACACACATTCGTGAAACATCAAGATGAAGCAGTAAGCTGAGGAGGAGAATTCACAAGTCAAATAAGAAAGGAAAAATGAGTATTTACAACAGCATTTCTGTCTTTATTATGAGGAGAAAAAAATGCACAAAGACAGCTTTACTGCCTCTGCCTTATTCAAGGAGAATTGTGATTGCTGATGAATATTTTCTTACCTTTACTTGCTAAGCATTAACCAAAAACACTGTCATTATGAGCATAAGCCTAAAAAAAAAATCTTACTTGTCTAGATTTTCTTTGGCTCAGCTGACAGCTCCCACTGGAAACAGTACTGATTCAAATATAAGGTTACAAAAGAAAATAAAATCATTAATCTGTGAGCAATTTAGAAACTTTTTGCTACAAGATCTCTACATTGTAAGAAAATCCTGTATTGAATAATAAACTGGGACAGAGAGCACCCAGAAATTATAATCTACAGAGGGAGAATTAATCTTACCCTAGGTTCAGTTCCCTTTTATCTCACAAAACACAATAAAAAAATAGAAAACACGGAGTCCCTGAGCAGCTCCTCTCTTGAAATTCAAGCCAAAAAAATGCACACATTTCTTACACCAGGCCCTTTTTAGATTTGGACAGAGGAAAGAAATAAGTTTTTATCAACGTAAGATTCTTGTGGCTTTTGCCTGTGTCATACAGGATATTGTACCACACAGTTTTAAATGTCAATTGCTGTTATTTTACATTAAAGATAAAGCCTGCAAATGAAGTCTTAATGCCTTTGTTGTTGATAGCCACTGAAAGAGCCAGATGATTTAAGCCACTTTAAATATCTCCCATAGTGGCTTCCCTTTCAAAAGGTAAATGGATTTAATTTCTCCATTTTCACAAAAGCCTAAACTGCCCTTGTGACACAGCAAGTCCCATACACATGTTGAAGGCTCTGTTACTGTTCTTTAACTGAAATTCCTCCAAAATACAAACAAGTGACTGCTCCTGGACATATGGCATAACTGCATGGAAACACATGCAAACTTCCTGACTTTAAAAATAATAATAACCCATGAATTCAAGAAGGACAGATATGAGAATAGTTGTTTCATGCTCTTACATAAGACGTCTGCTTTGTCCCTAATGACAGCACGACCTGACACCTCCAGAAAAAAACTTAACGTATGACGTACTGTAGGTGCACAATGAAAGCCATCAGCGCTGATCCACACTTTACTGTAAGCCTTCTGCCACCTGTCCCAGAAGTGTGTCAACACCATGGATAAATTCCAGGCTGTCCTCATGCTCTCACTGTACTCTTTGAAACTTCCACTGTACAATCAGATAGACTATGCGTGTCCATCTGTATTTGTCACTTGGAGAGCTCTATGCAAAGAGCTTAATAATACACCAGGACTTCCCAAGAGAATTCCCTACCCTTCTGCTTCACTGGAATTAACTTTACCACTCTGAGGCTTTTTATGTAATCCTGGCCATGTCCTCACTTTGCCCACTTCACCCGAGAACACCTGAGGCTCTCTCCATGCAGCTGGCAGGTTTCCTTTGTAAATAAGGTAACACTCAATTTTCTCCACAATTTGATATTATCACTCTATAACTGCCAGTGGCACAACAAGGAGAAGAAGAGTCATTCAATTCCTCACTGGACCTCTGCCTTGTGTTTCAACAGACAGGAAACTGGTGCTCATGGACCAAAACCAACAGATCAGCATCTTAGAGTGAGCAGATAGGAGTGTTTTATATTCACTTTTTCTTTAATTTGACTTTTCAAACGTGTTTTTCACATTAACAACAGATTTTTCTTGGCATATATTTCTGATATAATCTGTTAAAACAAATCTCATAATATTGCTATGGTTGCAGTGAGTTTTTCTGTGTTTAATGTTTTTTTTTTTGTTTTTTGTACCCTCATTTTAGCCATATTTAAGTACAGAGCAGTAGACTATTTAGTGAATTCGTATAATCCCTAGGAGAGAATAAATGTCTTGTTCTGTCCCTGAAGGACATCCAGTAGATATACTGATTTATTAATATGTCCCCTGACAAAAGGGCATTTTCGTTTCAGAGCTGTCTTTGTAACTGAATACTACTTTTGCAATTTCATTCCCTTGGCATTGCTTAAGTGCCACAGTTAAACAACAAAGCTTTAATCTATATCAAAATATTTAATGACAGGAAAAAAAAACAAGAACATCAGAGAATCTACACATTAAATTATAGTGAACACAATGAAGAATGTTATAATATCTTATTCTACCTTTATTAAAATACACTTCTGGCTAAGTCAATCAGCAAATGTTTTCAGAATTGCCATCCTGAGAAATGACATTCATGCTGGAATGAGGAAATATGGATAAGAAAGTGAGGATCATCCCCAAAGCTGTGAAAGAAAGCAACCCTTTTCAGTAGTTATCATTGGAAAACCTGTTGTGGATAATCTATGAATACATATTCTGCCCGATCCAGAAAAAAAAGTGTTGCAATTTGTGCTGCACTCAGAGGGTAGAAATTTGTCTTTTTAATTCAAGTTAATGAGTTATTCATTCTCAATGAAGATTTTTATTTTGGTTTTGTTAGGAGTTGGAGACGGAGAACATAAAATTAAAATAATTTTATGTTTGCTAGGATGAAACTGAAATTCAGGAAACAAAAATGCTCAGGATGGCACTTCTGTTCTGCTTTTGAGTTCAAATATGTCTTCTCAGAATTAATGATGTAATCAAAGGTAAAGGATCAAATGCCATCTACAGTTGCAAATGACGAAGACTTCAGAAAAACTTGTCAAAATAGATTATCTCTGATCCTCTCTGCCCCTACTCTTCCCTTTTCACCATCTAGGTTTTTATTTTCTTTTTCTCCACATTCTGTTGTTTGCAGATAAGAGCTTATGATCAATGTAGTTAATTCTTTTCTGCTCTATGACAGGGTAAGAAAAGAACACACTCTACTATCTTCTACAACAAAGCCATGATGTAGTAATCTGTTCTGAAAATTATTTGTCTCCAGCTCCATAAAGCTTTACGATAGACCTTAATAGTGTTATTAATAGTAATAGCAATAGTACTGTTACTTATTATTTATCCTACAAAAATGTTAACTGTATTAGGCACAGTGAAGATATTTGCCAAAACCTCAGGAGTGGAAGGGATAGCTTACAATTCCAGTATGAAGGGAAAGGCAACAATTTGCTATAGCAAACAAATAAAATTATGGCAAAGCGTAGTAAATGAATTTATCAGAGAAGGCTCTTATCATATACTCTGTTCATGATTGTAACCATTAAGCACATACCATAGAAAGAGAGACAACTGGGAGACAATATAAGAGAAGTCAGTGAAGTGGTTCTCTGAGTTATTTAAAAGAAAAATCTCACTTGTAGGGAGATACAAAGAAGACATTAATATACTTGTTTGAACATCTGAAAGGCAAGAAACAAAGGCTGGGCATTGACTGGCTGTCTGGTAATTGGTCTATTGCTACAGATAAAACTAAATTTTTCATGTCACAGCAGAGAGAGTGGACATTGAAATATCAGATAACAAAGGCTTGAAAATGCAAGTGAGATGACAATGAAAAGACACGTTTTACTAATTATATGTAAAAATACTACTCTCTGAAGAGTTAAGAAATCATGTATAACATCTAAGCAGTAATCTTGGATTGATTGACAAGATGTTGGCAGTGTTCACAATATCTGTGAAATGAGGGAGAAGAGGTGTCTTAGAATGAAGTTTAGGAGTTTTGACCAGATACTTCATAGAAATTTTAGCTTCAGAGTGTCAGACCAAGAGAAGGGCAGGACTTGAATGAATTTGTACAAATGAAAATGAAGATGAAAAGGAATCCAGGATTCCAGAAAGAATCTTGGTTGTCTACTGCAGAAATTTTTGGGGTGTCTTGAGTAAAATTTGAAGAGACACTTGAAATGGTAGCAAAATTAGGATAGGACAGAAACACAGAAACTAAAACAAGATTAACAATAAAATGTTAGCTTGTTGGGCTCAAGGTCATCTAATAGACTAAGAAAAGCAAGGGTAGAATATTGATTCTGAAATTTGCCCAAGAGAAAGTTATGAAAGACATTGAAGACAGCAAAGATTTTGTAATAAGATAGGTTAGTCTATGAAATTGTTTTCCCTGACATGAGAGGAAAAAACCCAGAGCTTAACAGTTTTCAAATTTACCCACAGACAACCAGAAAGTATGATTTAAGTAAAAGAAAGAAGGAAACATGATGACAAAAAAAATAATGCCATTATATGTAATTTAATTCCACTGGAATAAAATTTCTACCCATTGTCCCTTCTGTTCCTAACCTTATCTTGTTATGGACGCCGTACCACAGACACACTCTATGCTCTGTCATTTGCTGAAGATTTTCGTGTCTTCTGGGGGAGATTATTTTTATAAAGTGAGTAGACCAGTTTATAAATATTTCGGAGTAAAAGATGTTTTATTTCAATGAGTCTGAAGTCTAACACTAAGCTTTTGTGTCCAAAAATAGTCTTGGAAACTGAACTTCTATTCAACTTCAAAGAGGAAGCTGTGCACTTTTGTTTGTAAAACAAAGTGGTATATCTGGATGACTTAATCTTCCATTTTTGTCATTATTTGAAAGTCTAGATGACAGGAAATAGCTTTATTGATGCTTCTGAATTACTTGCCAAGCTTTTACCACGAGTATGACTGCTAAATACCTTGTCATCTATTATTTCTGTTCTTGAGCGTAATGTCTCTAATCCCTATTTTTGTTTAGTTATCAAGGTGTAAATGACCTGGAAGTGCTCCAGCCCCATCAACATTTATGGTCTCCACAGACCTCACATGGGTTTATCAATGTCTTCCTTGTACTGGGGGACCCAAAGCCAGATGCAGTACACAGGTGCAGTCTCAGGAGTGCTGAGTAGTGGGGTACAATCACTTCATTAGGTCCACTTGCCAAGCTTCTGTTATTGATGTTGGTCATATTAACCTCCAGGGCCCTGCTGCTCTAGGGCCTTACCTGCAGAGCAGCTTCCCAACACCTCAGTGCCCATCCAGCAGCCCTGTGAGGCAGTCTCTGCATTTGCCCTTGTTGAATTGCATAAGGTTCCTTTTGGACCACTCCCGTGGCCTCTCTAGGTCTCCCTTAAAGGCAGCCCAGCCTTCCAAGTATGTCAACTGGTCCTTCCAAATTGGTGTTGTCTCCAAAACTGATGAACAATGACTCATTGCCTCCGTGTCCTTGTTAAAAATGCCTAAAACAGGACAGGCCCCAGGATAGAGCACAGTGGTACTCCACTTGCTACACATCTCCAAACAGAGTACAGCCCATTGACCTCTACCCTCTATAACCTGATCATTAAAAAAAATTCTTTCATTGAGGAGCATTTATGTCTTTTTTTTCTGATATAAATACAATGGTTCAAGAGCATTTGTGTCCTCTGCATTACATCTGTTGGCACTTCTTTTGTCCTCACCTGTGTTTTGATCCAGTTCCCTTTCTTTAGAGATGCACCAATAAACCTATTTTCTTTTCCTTGTAATCTTTTGTCTTCCCTTCTATTTTCACAGTATGTCTTTTTCACTCTTGGAAGACTACACACTTCTGTGTCCCTTGAACAACTTCCCAAGTATGCAGTGCCAGCAACAAGCTTTTAAGTATCTGTGCCTGAAAAAATAACTGGTTCTTATAGGACAATGACTAC
>NW_010100538.1:74402-78066 GCF_000699245.1 Pterocles gutturalis | reverse complement strand
TTCCCTACTCTTGAACCATATTTGATGCAAAGCCTTTTCTATTTCAGCTCCAGTCAAACTCTATGAATGTCTTTAAGCTTGTAGAAGTTCCCAGAAAGTTTTTATCCAATAGGGAGAATTCACAGTGATGTAACTCTCCACACAGTCTCCACACCTACTACAAAATGACCTCAAGCAATGCTTGAACACTGCTCCCCTGTCTGCTCTGCTCCAGTACAGTCCTAACAGCTCTGATGTTTGACTCTTGTCTGGCTGCAGTGCCCAGCTTGAGTGACACCTTCAAGCTATTTACCAGGCCTGCTGGGACCCGTTTGATCTGGATTCCAGACCAGACCTTAAACATGGACCTGGTACCAGGTCTTCTTTTACATACGTCACTGATGTCACTGACACTGCCTTAAAGATGTCAGCCTTCCCTCTTTGATGTCCAGATTCAGGATTTGCTTTCACAGCAATTCTAATTCTCTATTGTAAGCAGGGAGTATTAAAAATACTCTCATGTTCTATGCCACGGAGTTAAAAAGGCATTCCTTTATCAACTTGATTATTATCTACTTCCCTGTACTCTGAAGTACAGTACAGGCAAAGAAAAGTGGTAGGGAGAGGAGAAAGAGAGAAGTTGGGGGGATGGAGGGAAGGAGAGAAATAATTTCATATTCTTACAGTGTGCTATTGAAATACAGCCTGGCAATTTTAACAAAATGAAAATCAGAAACACCAAGTCCCACTTTGGTTCAGGGTTGCATCTTCACAGTGCTGCAAATTGAGTCTATTCCAGCCAAAAACTTGTTCTTTTCTAATCCCACTGCTTGCAAAATTTTAAACATTTCATATTCAGAGACACATTTTCTGTAAACGGAAACCAATGTATTTTTAAGGAACTGTACTTTGAAGGCTGAGAATGTTTTGCAGGGCATTTAAGGCAGAGAAATTGCAGCACTAGCAGCAGCTCATAAGAATCACAACAGGCAGTAATGCTAGGATGGTTAGAGCTCTGTCTTGTTGCTAGGTAAAGACTGACCATCTTTGTGAAATTACGAGGAACGCTGCTTTTAGTTTGTATTATTCTGGACTGCATTTTCCTTCAGGCAATTATATTTTAAGAGGAGAAAATGTCTTAAAAGTAGTCAGCTACAAAATTGCTATAGTAAATCATTTACATAACATTCAATGTTATACCCAACAGGGAAAGGATGGTAAACAGAAAAACCACTGATACATCAGCTGCTCCAAATGTTTAGTTAGACATCATAGTTTCATTTAAAGTGTGCATGGCACACAGGATATATGTTTGTAGTTTTAAAAATGTTAGTTTTATCAACCTTATATGCAGGGTAAATGAGACTGGAAAGCTAACCAATTTTAAGACAGCAACACAAATCTTAAAACATTATTGCATAGAAACAATGTACAACCGGTATGTAGAATGTTTAGCTTTTTTCTTTCAGGTCTTTGTGATTGAAAAGCTAATCAGACCAAACAATGCATTTTCCTTTATAAACCATTGAGAGCTCAGTATGATTTGAGCAATGCTATGTTTGCATAGAAAACAAGGAACACACATAGGAGAAGACACTGCATGTTTAGATTAGACTGCTTTTTGTATAATTATTTTTACTTAAGGAAATATTTTTTCTGACAGAAATGCATAGATGCAGCTGTAGGTGGCATAGCAGTATAATTCACTGCATTACCTCATGGTACATACTTCGACATACATTGTATTTTATTTAGAGACAATGGGTGCAACATTTAAAAATGCAAGAGAAATAGGTTTCCTGAGCTACTTCCCATAAGCCCTCTCACAGCTAGCAGAGGACTGGGTGTTTTGTATCTAACTAGGGCAGCAGAGGCAGCACATTATATAGCATGATCATTCCCTCATTACATGTGGTCAATTTCTACATATTTACTTGCAAAAATTAAATTCAGTGAAGGGAGCAATAGTTTAATAAGCTGCCTGGAAGGAAAAATTTATATGGATACAATTTATGTAGATACATATAAAACAATATCTTATATCTATAATTACCTAATATTTTCATTAAATGTTAAAATCAGTACATAAGTAACAATATTAGTGAATTCTATATTACCAAAAATAAATCTAATTCATCTAGAACTTTTACTTGTTAGCTAAACAAAGGCAGAACTGAGAATATTCACAAACACTTCTATAAACACGCAATTACCTTTGAGACATACTGTTGGGTTGTTACCTTTAATATTATCAGATTCCCAAGACTTTCAAAAGTAGGTTATGAATATCTGATTTAAACAGTTCAATAAGGGATCTCCTTTCAAAGCTGTATGCACCATTCAACTAGAACAGAACTTTCAGTATCACCAACCATGCTGTTTCTTGTGAAGGCATTTGAATTAAAGAAAAAAGATTCCCCATTCAGAGAGGAAAAAAGATATGCAACAATTTTCACTCAAGAATGAACAGAATGATTATAAAAATGATATTGATATGCAGATAAAAGTCAATGGTAGCAAGAGCACTGTGCCTGTCCTCCTCTTCATGATGTGAGCATAAGGGAAAAAAAGGGGTTTTGGAGGGTGCACTGGGTGCAATTACCAAGGTGTTGGTAGCTGAGGGCTGTAAGGGTGGCCCTGGGGTGGCTCCTGTGAAAAGAGGCCATGGGCTGCCCTTCACTGGTCACAGATGGTTCCAGCTGTCTTCAAAATGGACCCACCACAGGACATAGCTGAGTCTATCAGTCAAACTGGTGCCACCTCTGTGAGAACATATTTAAGGCAGAAAGGGAGGAAATTGAACAAAAAGGAGTGAAAAGCAACAGAGGGAACACAAAAGTCAGAAGAGGAGATGCTCTGTGGTGGAGCAGGTATTCCTCTCAGCCTGTGGAGGACTTGTGCCAGAGCTGATGGATATTTCTGAAGGAACTGCTACCCATGAAAAGCCCTTGCCAAAACAGATGAAACGTGAGGAGTGGAAGAGAGAAACCACTACATACTGACCATAACACCCTCCTGTCTTGCACTGTTCTTTGTCTTGAGAAAGGGAGTGTAACCAGCCATTATAACAAGAGAAAAAGAGAGTCTGGAGTGAAGGAGTGAAGTTTTAATGTTTGTATCTTTTCCCCCCATATCCAAATAAGTAATAAATATATATATTAATTGTCAATAAATTAAACTAATTTCAAAAAATCAGGTAATTGATCTCCCATTTTTTATTTTGATCCCTGTGTTTTCTTGTCCCTGCTCCTGCTTTCTCCTCTAAACCTTCTGAGGGCAGCCAGTGAGGGAGTGGCTGGGTGGGATTTTGGCTGCCAGTTGGGCCAACCAACCACAGAGGAGAAGGCACACTGGTGCAAAGCGTGAGCTATGGCAGTTCCAGAGACATCCACAAGTGCACAGGAAAATGACAGCTTCCTGCCGTTCTTCATAAGGGATTTCACAGCTGTCAAAATTTTTGGCATGCTGCACTGTGTCAGTAATAGTAAACTTTCATTACAGATATCCTTGTCTCTAAATTGGAGAGACATGGATTTGATAGAAGGACCACTCACTGGATAAGGAATTGGCTGGATGGTTGCACTCAAAAAGTTGTGGTCAATGGCTTGATGTCCAAGTAGAGACTGGTGACAAGTGGCATTCCGCAGGGGTCAGTACTGGGACCAGTGTTGTTTAACATCTTTGT
>NW_010100538.1:73732-74238 GCF_000699245.1 Pterocles gutturalis | reverse complement strand
GTGAAATGTCCTGCACATGGGGCGAGGCAATCCCAAGCACAAATAGAGGCTGGGAAGAGAATGACTTGATAGCAGCCCTGAAGAGAAGGACTTGGAGGTGTTGGCTGATGAGAAGCACAACATGAGCCGGCAATGCGCCCTTGCAGCCCAGAAAGCCAACCAGATCCTGGGCTGCATCAAGAGAAGCATGACCAGCTGGTTGAGAGAGGTGATTCTCCTCTTCTGCTCCACTCTTGTGAGACTCCACAAAGAGTACTGCATTCAGTTTTAGAGTCCTCAGGACAGGAAGGACATCGACCTGGTAGAGAGAGTCCAGAGGAGATGATCAGAAAGCTGGAGCACCTCCCATACAAGGGCAGGCTGCGAGAGTTGGGGTTGTTCAGCCTGGAGAAGAGAAGGCTCTGGGGAGACCTTATAGCAGGCCTACCAGTACTTAAAGGGAGCCTACAGGAAAGACGGGGAGGGACTCTATCAGGGAGTGTAGTGACAGGATGAGGGGTAATAGT
>NW_010100538.1:54934-73537 GCF_000699245.1 Pterocles gutturalis | reverse complement strand
GATCTTTAAGGTCCCTTCCAACCCAAACCATTCTGTGATTCTATGATTCTAAGTCATCTTTTTTTTCCTTAAAAAGGATAGAGCATTCAGCTCTTAAGTTTGTCTTGTAATTAACCATTGACGACCTAGTAGCACATTTTGTATTAAATAACTTTTGTTCTAGTTGTCAATTTTAACTCAGCCTTTTAGGTACCCTTTGGACTCTGAAAGTGTGATTGTCAGCACCTGGACAGAAGCATGTAAAAAAAATCACACTTGGGAAGGACAAATTTTTGTAGCAGTAAATATGAAACTGAATGAAATACATATAGAGGCCTTGTCAATGATCATTTGTCATATGAGATGGCCTTGATATTCTGCATGCATGTATTACTAATAGTAGGATCTGACTAAGAGCACTACTAGTAGTAGTGACTAAGAATTCTGTCAGGTACCTGGGGAGTAAAAGCATCCTGTATTAGTGGAATTAATTGTCAGTTGTCTATCAAAATTATTTTGATCCAGTAGAATAAAGATATACATATTTTAAGGAGGATATTTTGAAACAGTAGTAATTTTCATTTATGTTTCTTTTTAAATAATTTTCTAAACTCTGGTTATACACACACAAGAAAAATAAACCCAAACCAAAAAAAAAAAAAAAAAGCACCGACAAAAAAATCCCACCTAAAATTATAAAATTAAATACAGGCCAGGTTATATTAGTGACCAGGCTTTTTAATTCAAGAAATTTAGAGGAAATGAAAAATGTTAGTATACTGAAAACATCCAGCATGAACAGTCTTGCAAAAAACAGTAGTATAGCCATTGGTAAGGGAGGAAATGGAAGCCAGTTGTCTGATGTGGTTATTCTAGAACATCTACAGAAAATCTTTTATTTGAATATATTATAGAAAAATATAGTGAGATCTGAAAATGTGTTCTTCAAATTATATAAACTCTCCACAACCCATAACCGTTTGTATCTGTCATAACAGCTGAAAGCAGAATCAGACAGAAAGCCAACACAAGACCCAGATGCCAGTGCCAGAAAAAAACTCAAAGCATATCATCTGTGTCTTTTGCCTGCCAAACTCAACTCTTCAGCGGTGACCAGCTCAGTCTTGGAATAGAAACAGGACTATAGAGATTAGAGAGCCTTATATTGTTCTTTCTTATAGATAGCTACGTAAAGACGTGGCTCAAAGTGTTTAATACTGTTTGCTGATATTGAAAAGGGGCAGTGTATCTAGAAAATTCCTTCCTTTTTACTTTTCCACACACTGTGCATGTGCATGCTAGGTAGGATGCAGGTGCGGTTTTAGAATTTCACATGTTACATACGATCATGCTCACTGAAAAATGACCAGTGCTGTTACCTTCCCTACCCCAATAGCTTTTCTATTGAAAAATATGAGAAATGAGAAAAATAAAGAGAAATTAAGATGCATATTTTATAATCTGTTTTCATTGATAAGGAGTATGTTTTGCTTTTTTTTTTTTTTTTTCTCTGATTCATCAGTTCCATGTGATTTCCTATGCAGGATGAGCAGCAACATCTGTAATTAAGGTTGCCTACATGTTCTCATTCCAATAATCACTCTTCGGTGTCTTCTAGTCTGATACAACTTTTACCTTTTCTTTTAAAATCTACCAAGTTTCTGCTCTGTTTGACATGAAATTGCCTCATAGATGTTGGAGAAGCAGCAGTTCAGTCATTTTTGAGAATGAAGAATCGTTTTCTTATATGTTAAAACAAGGGGTGTTTAAAAAATACTCAGTGGATATTTGAATTTTGAAAAAATGTTTACATTTAATAATATACCTCCGTAAGTTTGCATTATGTTGAAGAATATAGTGAAAAAAATGACTGTTCATTGACTGAATTTCTATGAGACTATGAAAATGGCATTTGTTTGATGAAAAATGATTTGTAATAAACAAAGTTCATAAGTTCTGTTATTGTGTCTAACTCAGGTATATTGTGGAAAATCTACTGAAGATATTAATGGATGGAGGCAAAAGTAATATTTTTAAAAGTGTGTGTTTTTCAGCTTTCAGCAAATTCATCAAACTCAAAAGATTATTTAATTTACTCATATTCCACCCCAACTATCATCCATATGAGGGAGTCTTCATCTAGGAAGACATAAATAGTATTCCTTGCTTTCTGTAATAACAGAGATACCTACACCCACAGAAAGATCTAGGCTGAGGAAAACAGAAAGAGTTGTCATGTGAAAAAAAAAAAAAAAAGAAAAGAAAAGAAAACAAAACAAACCCAAAACAACAAAAAGACCACCCAACCCAAAGCAGTACAATGTAATTATCTCACAAATTACATGCAAATCCAAGATTATCATAGTATTATTCTTCCATGCAATTTAATTTAAGATTATATGCCAAAATTTCTTAGAATATTACTTTAACTGTGAATCCTGAATAATCAGGACAGTCCCTTGATCCACTCCTTTAAAATATTTTCTAGTTTTTCAAAATCTCCAAAACTTTCAAAGGGACTTAGAAACCTTATTTAAGTGTGACATTACATTTGCTAGAAAGACATTCATTTGACAGTGATGGCAGTCTTTGCCACTTGGCCAGTGTGAGAAAACGGACAATATTTAGAAGACCACTTAAGATAAATGCCAGTTATAGAGAACTTTGCTCTTTAATTAACATTTTTATCCACACATGGTGCAGGAGCTGTCTACTTCATATAAAAATACACTTTTAGAGATTTCAGTTCAGCAAAGTCAACTGCAGTAAATTAAAGTACAGGAATGCATTTGTCCAACCAAAAGTCAACTAAAAACACTTGTGAAGAAAAAGGAAGAGTGGAGCCCCTGAGGATGAGGCTCACCTGTTCTGGGGTGGAGGCATGGTCCCAGGTATGATGCCTCTGCAAGATCATAGGTCCCTTTGTGCCTGCCGGATAGACAGTCACTCTCCCACTGACTACTAAAATCAGACACCATTTTTTATTGTCAGTTCATGAATTGTGGTCAAATGTTCCCATTAGAAAAAATGAACAACATGTCCCCCCTCCAAAACAAACAACATCTCTTGGCTTTTTCAGAAATTATTTTTTCTAGGTTTTTGGCACCATACCTGTCAAAAAGTGTAAATATGAAGAAGGTTTTCATATGCATGGAACCAGAAGTACAAAAAATAAGAGTATTGATAATGAAGACCATGGTATTTTGAATATTTTGCAAACACTATTTGTTTTTATTAGCTCTATTTAAAATAATGTTCAGGTTCTTTAAATAAAACTTGAGTCTTTGCTCAAAAGATATCTCTATAATTTCCTAAACCACTTTGCTGTATGACTATACATTCTTAAAAGAGGATTTTCTCCCAGAAATTTAATATTGAAGCCATTATTTAGTTAATCCTACCATATATTGCTGTATATGGAATGTGTACCTGTAGAAGAGAAATGGAGCTAAAGTGTTTCAGTAACTTGTCTGAGGGCTCAGAAATCTGATCCTGCCATGTTGAGAAACATCATCTTTGCTTTTTATCTAGACTGTGCATAAATGAATATTATGCAAAGAAAATAAATGCCAGGACCCACCAGTATTTTAAAAGATTGATATATACTTCTTCGAGCAACTGTGTGGTTGGGGTGGGACTTATTTTTTTAACTGCTCAATAGCCACAGCTCTGCTTGTTTGTTGTTGTAAAATGTGTTTTTAATGAAACAGGGCTCAGGAAAGACAAATAGCCAGCAGTATATTCATTTTCACGCCACATATTCAGAACAGTACTCCAGAGACACTTCAATGACTTCTCCTGGTGGTCCATTTCTCATTGGACTCCAGAAGTGAAGTTTGCAGGACTCTCTAATTTCTTGAGAGATTTTCAGACTCCATAATGGTTATGTTGCATATGTTTTACAAGATAAACAAACCGACAGCATATATGAAATTTGCTATCACTTTTCACAGTCATTTTGGAACTTAATTCTTCACTTTGTTCTTGGATTGTAAAATGTCAAGTTCAGCATACAAATTTTTGTGGTGGTGTAATCAAATTATTAATTTTTAAATAGTGTCTTTTAAATTATTTTGGTGGAAAATCAAGAATGCAGACAGTGCAACAACTCATGTGTTATTTATTTAGCAATGAAGTTTAATTTGTTTTTCACTGTTCACGTATTTTCAACTCTTACAGAAAAATGGTTTTGCAGTGGAAGTTAACCTGACTTTTTCCAGTGAATAGTATATTCATTTAAAAAATCATCTCCACTCAAAAATATTGTGAATTTGAAACACTAATGTATGAAGGACTGTGGCATTTTATTTGTAGCCTTTCTCAGTAGATGCAACCCTGGTCTGGAGGTCACACGAAAAGTTCACTGTCTCTCTTTGCCCTGAGGGACTTGCATAAGAGCTGGTGTTCTGGCATGAGAGTGTTTTGGAGCAAGGTGTTATCATTTGGCCTCTGCAGTCCAGACCATGCAGGATGATTCAGAGGACCTTGAGATGTTGCTTACTCATGGTTGATCTGTAATCAGAAGCAATATGACCCTGTCAGCTGCGCCAGACTTAAAATGTTTCAGAAAATGCTAAAAGTGTTCATTTAATTTCCTCTCACAGAACATGTTAAAAACAGAATCCTTCTAAACTCTAATTGCAAAGTAAGTATACAGCTGTCTGGAAAAAACAAATGACAGTGAGAATAAATGCATACAGAATAGGTATCAGAAAGATTATTTGCAGAAAAACAAGTGTTGCAGGCCTGTTTTTTGGAACATTCTGTATATTCACCACCTGAACATCAGGCATCTTGCAACTTGAATCACTTGTTACTTCTAAAAACCGTACCGTGTATTTCTGTGCTGTTATGAAGAGATTTGGATTTTTGTTGGTCTGTTTGTTGTTTTTTTTTTTTTTTTTCCAGATAGACATGCAGCTTTAACAATGTAAATTGTTACAGACTATGACTAGACTGGATTGATATCAATAAAGCCAAGAGCGGTGTAAGCTTACAGAGTCCATCTTCGCGATCTGGTAAGTTTGCAGTTTAAGAACCACGACCTTCTGTTTTCTCACAAATGGAATGCATAGCCCAGTAGTACTCCAGTGTTTTTCTGAAATGACGTCTGAATTCATGTTAGGCCCTGCAGGAACTAAAATAAGATTAGTTAATAATAAAAAATCCCAGAGTTCTTGATATTTCTTTGTTGATTTGTCTCTCCATTCTTCACATTCTCTGTTCCCAGTGCTGATATATCCTGACCCCATTTACTTATTAAATATGCCTGACTGACATAACTGAAATAATATTTGCCTGAATTTACCCATCTCTCCCCAAAGTGCTGACATTCACGCTCTACTTCCCCCGCGTGAGTTCCTTAAATGGGAGATAAAGTTTCCATTTTAAGTATCAGTATCTATTACTGTTCAGCCCGTGGCACTGCAAACCACTAAGTCTTATGTAAGGCTTGTGAAAAATTATGTGAAATTCTGCACACAATGCTTTTGTGTATGTAAAACTACATTGTAAGTGAATGGGTAACTTCACTGAATTAGTCCAGTTAACATCTTGTAAACCCCTGACCAAGGGAGATCTGTCCAGTGACTTGGTTTCAAGCAACGACCTGGTATCTAATGGGAAGGGGAGACAAGAAACAGTGGTGACATGGTTGAACATGGAGTCCCAGGGGATGGCAGCTCTTAGAGCAAAAAATAAATAATGTAACTTCACCCTTTCAGGATGTCCAGTAGCCTAGCATTAATATCAAATAAACTATTCAGACAAGTCCAGTATGATGACAGAAATATGTCATTTTCTCATTAGTTTTCTTGGCCTCTTTGATTTCCTGTCTCACTTCGTATTTACCATTCACAATTGTAACATTTTTAAGATAGCTCTTAGGTAATATTGAAGAAGTGTCTAATTTGCCCATTTTTCATTTTGTTGACTTTTGCAATAATTTGTACATACAAGATAGTGAAGGACTTTGAAAATCTTTGTAAAGCTTTTTGAGAGCTGAACACAACAGCCTTTTTGCCTTTTCACACAGAGAAAAGGGGACAACTGTGCCTTTCACTTTGCCTTCTAATTACAGCACTAACTTTTTGAAAGACATATCTGGGTTCATGGATTTCCTATCAGCTTTAGAGATAGGATTTTAACTCAGTTTTCTGCCTTTAGTAGTCTGCTCCCAGTGGGTTGTAAAGTTTGCTTTGTGTTTTTTCTCAGATCCTCCAGTGGGAGCTGTTTAATTTAGACATGTAACTAACATCCAGTAAGACAGATGAAGGAAAAAATGGTGTGTTTGAGGGGGTAAAGGAATTCTACTCTTTGCTGTTTAGAGTATTTACTTGTAATAAAGAGAGTTTCCAGTGCTTACCATGACGTCATGTGATTACTTTGTGATATAGACATAAATTTCTCAAACAGGATGGAGGGTACAACTTCACCATTAACTCTGTCATGAAACTGCAGACTGAAAGGGAACCAGACCTTAGAAGAACATTAATTTAGTGGTTAAAATATTCCTTTGGGCACCTGGAATTAAACCCTGCTCTAAACAACATAAAGGACGCACTCTGACTTTTCTGTTTCTGACTGTAGGATTTTTGTCCTGACAAGATGTATCCTGATCTTTTCTATTGAGCTATAAAGAAAAACATCTAGCTTACAAATCTGCTTGAGAATAACCATGAGACCTCTGCTAAAGGGCTGGATGCAAATTATACACCTTATGTAAGCTTGCTGTCCATTTTCTTAGTTACACTCCTTCACTGAAGTCAACTACATGTAATTTAAATTAGATGAGTGAAATAAATGAACACGTCTAACATTTCTGTACTAGTAGGAAATATTTATAAAGGTGAGATGTTATTATGATATGTCACTTTTCCTCCTAAATACTTCACTAACTATGTGAAACAAACACTGAAGGGAATGGACTCTTCTCCACTTCTGTTGTGGATAGGACATAAAATAAGAAGTTTAAACTCTAGCAAGGGAAGTGTAGGCTTGGCATTAAAGAAAAAATATTAGAGATGTAAAGGAGTTATATGCTGGAATACGTTGCTGGGGAGGTTGTGCATGTCCACCACAGTAGATGTTTTAGTTTGATAGACTTCTGTCAGGATCTGTTTCTGTGCCGTTGATACTGTCTGGGAAAGGAAAGTAGACTGGAAGACCTTGTGAGGTTTTTTCCAGTTCTATATTTCTGTGACTCTGTGAAAAGCAGTGAACACTGAGGTGGACAGTAACAGCTGGATAGATGACCTCTTAAGGGGAACTACATGAGGGATGGGGAAACACTCTTTATCATGGAGTGTAGTGATAGGACAAGGGGTAATGGTTATAAGATGAAAGAGGATAGATTTATATTAGATATTAGGAAGAAATTTTTGACTGGGAGGGTGGTGAGGCACTGGAACAGGTTGCCCAGAGAAGTTGTAGATGCCCCATCCCTGGAGGTGTTCAAGGCCAGGCTGGATGAGGCTTTGAGCAACCTGGTCTAGAGGAAGGTGTCCCTGCCCATGGCCACGGGGTTGGAACTGGATGATGTTTAAGATCCTTTCCAACCCAAGCCATTCTATGATTCTATGCTTCAGAGCTTCCCCTTACAGCATAGAAAATTAATTACCTGTAGGGTGGCATGGGAAAGTCCTACCTTAAAAAGAAAGTGCAAGATATTTTTAGTATCAATACTTTAATACTTAAATATCAATATTACCAATTGGGGTCAGCGATTAAAGTTATGTATTAAATTCTTCCTTTCTAGTGAAGTTCATAGAACTACTGTTTGTAACTACACCAGAAGGTTGAAAAGCTAAAATAACATTTCAAAGAACCTGTAATGGCAGAGAAATTAAATGTTTCAGCTGAACGATCAGACCTTTCAAATAAAATTTTAATCACACAATAAATATTACACTTTTTGAAAACAGAGATAATACATTTATAAATACTTCTCCATATAGTAACCTGCTTTGCTTATCTCCCCCCAAAAATCCTTATTATTCAAGTGATTAAAACTATTTTACAAAGAACGCAGAAAAAAAATATTCTCCAGAAGATAAAAGAATAAAACATTACAGTATACAAATCTTTTTGTTTACGAGAGTTGTGTAAATAAGGTGAATTAACAAGGCAGTCATAGATTTTCTCATCTCCTAGCCATGAGGGAGTAATCACCAAAAATATTGAAGGAGTGAAAAAGACAGCTGTGACTGATCCTCAGATATGTTCCATGTCTAATATTTAGGTGCAGGTCTAAGGTCTAGGTTTAGTACAAAGAGTTTTTAAGATACAGTAAGTTCTTGTCCTACACTGATGTAAGGACTGCAGCACTTCCTCACCTGAGTAGAGATATCTGAAAGTAACAGTACATTAGTCCTAGATCCTTTTTGTGCAGCAGTGATAAATCAAAGTTGCTGCAATGGTAAAGCCCTAGAACAACAAACCCCAGAGAGATGTTCACTACTTATGATTGGAAGACACTCCAATATGACAGTGAAGAGGATGATTACTTAAGGACTTGCACAACTGAAAAACCGGATTAATCTGTGATAGTATCATACTCTTCAAAACTCTACATGTTTCACACCGGTGTTGCACAGACACTCACAAACAGTGGCTCTTAAAAGGAAAAAACAAATTCTTAAGATCTTGACATGGCTACAAATAATTTTTTTTGAACAGGATGGTTGATTAGTGTCCAGATCATGATAGGAGTCTTCATCACAGGGGTTCTTGCAGTCACATCTTTATCTGGTTTGGGTGAGGCTCCCTAAGCTGCTCTTCTGCTCGGTTCTTATAATCTAGCTGGCCCATGGTCCTTGATGACTGCTCCAGCACAGGCATGATTTATTGCTATTGATTATCTGAACCAAATACAAAACATCTCTTAAATAACCATTAACAATCTAGAAAAGATGTAACCTTTATTTCATCTTCAGAAAGAGTTTTTAGTAGTTAATTAGTAAATTAATTAATACAAGCTGGGCAGAGAATGGATTTAGAGCAGCCCTGAAGAGATGGACTTGAGGGTGTTGGTAGATGAGAAGCTCAATGTGAGCTGGCAATGTGCACTTGCAGCCCAGAAAGCCGACCATGTCCTGGGCCACATCAAGTGAAGCATGACCCGTAGGTGAAGGGAGGTGATTCTCCCCCTCTACTCTGCTCTTGTGAGACCCCAGATGAAGCACTGCATCCAGCTCTGGAGTCCTCAGCACAAGAAGGACATGGACCTGTTGGAGTGAGTCTAGAGGAGGGCCACAAAGATGGTCAGAGGGCTAGAACACCTCCTGTATGAGGACAGGCTAAGAGAGTTGGGGTTGTTAAACCTGGAGAAGACAATGCACCGGGGAGACCTTAAAGCAGGCTTCCAGTACTTAAAGGGGGCCTACAGGAAATATGGGGAGGGACTCTTTATCAGGGAGTGTAGTGATAGGACAAGGGGCAATGGTTACAAGCTGAAAGAGGGTAGATTTAGACTGGATATTAAGAGGAAGTTTTTTACTGTGAGTGTGATGAAGCACTGGAACAGGTTGCCCAGAGAAGCTGTGGATGCCCCATCCCTGGAAACGTTCAAGGCCAGGCTGGATGAGGCTTTGAGCAACCTGGACTAGTGTAAGTGTCCCTGCCCATGGCAGGGGGGTTGGAACTGGATGATCTTTAAAGTCCCTTCCAACCCAAACCATTCTATGATTCTGTGAATTACATGGGTCTTTTTTATGCACAATTTGGTCACTTTTGCAGGAGGAAATGACTAGGAGAGTATCCAGAAGGAATGGCTAAATTCTCCAGCCATGGAGCTAATCAGTGCATTTAAGCACACAAACTGGCCCATGAACAGCAGGAAAACTGTCCTGGGAGATTCTCTAGAGCTCTTCAAAATTCCCAGCTGGAGGGCTTCTTGAAACAATCAGTCAAATACTTAATTTTGTACGTGGCTTGGAGTTCAGTCAATCACCTGGTTTCAGATCTGTCTGCTATTTCAAACCAGTTCATTGTCACATCTGTGCACAGATTCATCCTGGACCACCTAGAGAATTTACAAATTGATGCACTGGTTGAGCATGTACACACAGCCCTGACACCAAGCTATGCTACAGTTCTAACTACTAAAAAAAAAAGATTTTCATACTTAAATCTCTCTTATAACACAAGACCCACAGCTTTTCCTACACTAAACTTGCTGGCTTTACAAATAGAGCAATGACCCTCCGTCAAGGAGTTGATTTAAGGCAAAAAGGCGGCCAGTTAGCTTTCCAGCCATGGTATTTCATCACTTGCGTCGCGGAATGGAGTCAGAGTGAGTTATGCACTTCACTCACAACAGAGAAGCAGTAATATATTTTATTGCTATAAAATAGTGAGTAAACAAAGTTCAAAGGTAAATGCAACAGTGATTTAACAAAATTCGATGGCAAGGTACACTTGATTATTTCACTGCATATAGGACTGGGTCAGGCAAAATTGTCAGGGAAATCTCCCATTGAGTCACGAGATTCAGAAAGGACCCCCTTGCTCTCTAAACTCCTTCTCAGAGAGAAGTCTGGGTGCGGCTGGATCGAGTCCTAGTCCCAGACTTAGTCAATGTTTTGTTTCTAAAGGATTATGTATGCACAATCAAGCCTTTATTTCACTTAGCTGTGATTTCACAGTTTAGCATGCTGTTACCTAGAATCTGTTGCAGCAAGGAATCTCTTGACCTTGAGGAGTAACCTTGAGATGCATCCCTACTCAAGGGGAGATCCTGGCATGCAGCCCACTGCTGTGCAGCAAAGCTCAACAGGCCCTGGGCTGACCACTATTTGTAGAGTAAAATGACTTATAGACATATTTTCATACCACTTGTATTTCAGTTGGTGCATGCGCAGCTAGACCTCAGCTGTTGATCAAGATGCACAAGATAGCCCTTGGCTCTTGTGTTGTCTCCCATGAATCTACTCTGAGCTGCATGCAGCCATCATGACCAGATGCATCCATTACAGCCACTACTGGTGGTTATTGCTTGAAGAAAGATACGGGAGATAAAGGTCAGGCTGGGGTGGGGGGAGCACACCATCACAACTTGTCCTTTAAAACATCTCTCAGAGGCATTTGACTACGTATTGCTTACAAATACAATCAGCACTAGCTGTGATTTTAGTTACCTTTTAAACTGGTTACTGATAATGTCACTGGCACCTTTTTATATCCTTGACAGAACCCAATGACATCCTTTTTATAGTAGTTCTGTCAGCAAATAGCTTCCTTTTTATCACCATGATGTGTTCTTTTGGGTATTACTCACCGATAGTTCGGCACTCATCTGCTTGAACACTTTTGAATGGAATAATCATGTGCACCTTTTTCTCAGTAATGTATACATCTTTGGAGATGCAGTTTATTTCCTTTCACAGCTCTTTGCTCTATCAGAGATGATAGGACCTTAGAAGGGATACCAGTCTTTGTTTCTCTTGTTCTTGTTTTGTTCTTGCTTAGTGACATGAACGAATAATACTATGATTGCTCTAAGGGATTGGCACAATATTCACTATTCAAACTGCAGAGGAAACACAGTTCAAGAACACCACAACTCAATTAATAATGCTGCTGAAATAGAGTTACATGCTGCATCTAAAGGATTCAGTAGATAATATTTCAAAGACTCCTCTAATACATACATCCATCAATAGTTTATGTAGCTGGCTTCCTTTGTAAGGCAGTCTCAGTACTGCTTCTGAATTCTGAATTGAGTAACCCTCCATAAGTGAAACCTGTACGTTTATTTTCTTACATTTTGGAATGTACCATACGCATACGTCTCTGCCCCCTCCAAAAAAACCTCAAACAAAACACTTTGATTTCTGATTGGTTAATAGCTTTGTTAACAGACTTTGGCTTTTCTGCCACTCTTTCTATAGATTTTCTTCTCATATACGCGACAAAAATTTACTCTGCTTGGCTGTTTTGATCTTCTTGTCTTTCTTCTTCCTCCCTTCATCTTATTTCTCTTGGCTTTTTATTACATGTTCTGGTCTTCTGGTCTTCTATTTCTCTCCCCTTTTGGTACCACCTTGCACCATCCCTCTCCACTTTTTCTTCCTGTCTGTCTGCAGTTATTTCATTTAAAGTACCACAGCTATTTATGCAACAATGTTAATTCTATGTGACTGTAGGAGCCTGGCCTATATCTAGGGGATGATGGAAAATTTTTTAAAAAATGTATGGTTCAATACTGTCATTATTGCTTTTCTAATCCATTTACTGCAAGAATTTTACCAACTCCGTCTAAATGAGTATTTAATTAACAGTGTAAGAAAACTCAACTGAAAAAGACCTCTTAGAATTCAAAGACTCTTAGCAGAAAACCAGGCAGCCCCGACACGTAATTCTTGCCATAAGCTTATTTTCTCTCTTTCTCACATAGCTATTTTCAATTTGTTGATATTTAGTTTCACTGGTTGTCTCTTTGTGGTCTCCTGTTACAAAAAGAGACAACCCACAGATACTACCTGTTCTTTACTTTTATTAAGTTTCTTCATACAGCTAAGTTCCAAGGCCTTTGGGAATTTAAGATGTATTTCTTCACTAAAAAAAAAATCCCACAGAAAACCAAAATCTACTTTTGACTATGTTTTCACTTTTCAACATTTTTGTTTGACTGCTTAATGGATATATCCAGCAGAAATTTTCCTTTCTGCAAGATGCCTCATCTATTAGGTTTTGCCTAGTGCTGATTTATGAGTGTATTGTAGTCCACTTGCTGATTTTCACTATAGAAGTACTGGTTTTAACTCTTTTTGTTTTCTTTTCCTTCTTGTTTTAATTTCATTCTATTGGTTCCTATTAACACATCGATTTCTACTAATAAGATATTCACCAATATATGCTGCAAAAGTGTGTAAAACATGAAATTATTCCAGTTATCAAGTTGTTTGTCATATCAGACATCAATATTTCAATGAAAATTGCTTCAGTACCTCAGTTACATTTTTGAACCCCTTTTTGCTTTTCTTCAAGTTTGTACTAGTGATTACTTTATCATAATATTTTCCTGTATTTATTGCTTATACATTTGACTTTGAAAAGTCTTTAAGTAAGCCTCTTAATTTCACTCGTTTGTTAGTGGAATGATTTGTAATAGTTTATAACTAAAATTTGTCTCATTTGCAACACACTCAAGGTTTTTTTTTTCTTTCCAAAGCCTAAGGGGATTTCCTTTCAAATGTTTGGCTCAAAATGTTTCTGAGGCCACAGAAATTTAATGACTAGTTCATTATGAAAAAGATTTATCCATCTCCTATCTCTCTGAGTCATGTCTCTTTTTGCAGACTGAGAATTAAAACCAAGTAGACCGGTGGAGTTAGAGAACCAGATTTCTTGGAGGCGATACAAATGAACAGCTGGACTGCAGAGTTGTATTTTCAAATATATAATTCACTTAACTAAGATGAAAGGACATTTTGACATTTAAGAATTGAAATTACAAGTTCTGTTACTTATTGAGAGATAACACTCAATTTTTAGTGATGTGTTTGAAAATACGGTAAAATATTCACATTACATTAAATAATGCATACTGGAAAATGTACTACTGTGAAAGATAGACAAGAAAATGTGTTTCATGAATATGTTGTTTACAAGTTGTTTTATGGGCTCATTTAGGGAGCAACTTGGAAACTTATCTGAGATTGAAGAAATAATGTGAGGAGTTCTTAATCTCTAAATCTATCTAGTGGCTTCCCTTAGCTCAAGGTTACAAAGCTTCAGAATCGTATTATTCAAAGAGCCTTTTTTCGTCTATTTTTATACGTAGCTGTTGTAGCAGTCAAAAAACATGAGCTTCTTATTCAGTTACAACATAAACTTACATAATGTCTTGGAGGTTATTGTAAATTGCTGTGTTTGAAACTCTGTTTTTCATTGCTATTCTTAAGAAGGGGGGGGTGGTTCTTCAAGAAATAAGGGAAACAGGGGTTATAATCAAAACCTGAGAAAGAGATGGAAATTTAGCTAAGTTCCCCATTAAACTCATCATTTAAATGACTTAAGGAAGCCAGGCTGAAAGCTGTAGGAGACAAAGAAGTGGTATAAGCAGGAGTATCCTGTAGGACAGGAGCCCAGAGGACTATAAAACCTAGAAATAAGGAAGTTGCTGGAAAAGCAAATAAGAATGTCAGATTGAGTTTGTTTTATTCTTTCTGAAGTGTAGTTATATGATGTGAGGCAAATTAATAGCAATTTAACTCTACAGCATGAAATACAGATTTCTGAAGGCACTGAAGCAAACTGAGTGCAATGCTATTATTTCTTGAGTTAGTGCACAGAAATGTGAGACGCTGCAAGACAGATTTAAAACTTCAGAGACTAATTAGATCTTCAGTAGAACGTCTGATGTTGTGCTTATTTTTACAGTATCAGTGTTTTACATCTAAGGAATAAAGCAATATCTCTTTTTTTTGTTGTTGTTTGAACTATGTACGGCAATAGCTTTAAACCATATGGGAAGCAGAAGCACTTGCAGCTAAGGTTTCATTGATTCTATGTTTAATCCATCTTAACTGTTTCCTAATTTTACTTCAGTAAAATTTACTACATTAAGATTTCTAAGTCAAGCACACAAATTTAGGAAATGCCAAAATTAAGGCTGCCCATGTAAACTTTATTTCCTAATCCTTCTGAGCATACATTATGATACAATCTTTAATTTTTATTATATGATCTTTAGTTTTTCCACAGGACACCTGCCTCACTCAGGGCACATTAAGTGAATGCTTATACCTTAGGCAATTTTTCAATATTTCTCTTTTCTCTCATCATTCAACATGTGGCCTTAGAGTTTATTTATAACATGCTATCTGAACTCTGCACTGAAAACATGATTATTGACATCCTTCTTGATTTTTTATGGGTTTCTTTACCAGAATAGCTTGTACTTATCAAATATTAATCAATTTGTCTTCACAACAGTCTTTTCATAAGACTTTCCAGTATACATCTACCTTACTTTGTCCCTTACTTTCTTGTCCTCCCCAATCCTTACTCCCTTTCTTCTTTCTTTCCAGGCTGCACAGACACACTGATCAATGACAGCACAGTAGCTCTCCTGGTAGTCTTTACAAATGTTATCTTCTATCATGGCATCTGAAAGCCAGATTCATATTTGGAAGCAAAGTTCTTAGCCAGATTCAGCAATGTAAAGCAGACACCATTTTCAGAGAATTTCCCAGGCAAACTTTAACAGACCTTGACAAATTTTTGAAACATGCATAAAGGAATTCTAGGAAGTGATAAAATCAGGAAAAATTGAGGATAGCAAATGACATAGTCTACTGGATGATGGCAGGTGTCCCCAAACTAGCATTAATATGAACACAAACTCTTTGTAGTCCCATTTCAGGCAATGCAGTTAAATTTTGGTGAGTTTATGGCAAACATAAAATAAAGTTTAATACTGAAAGTGTTGCAGAACTTTAAACATAGGTGTTATTTCCAAGTCTGCATCTCTTGCAAGTTAGAATATGATTCCATGTGTAGAATTATATTAGTTATATAAGCCCTGGATAACATATTCCTGTCGACCACGAATTCTAAGTATTTTATGCAGTGGTTTTCTATAGTAAGAACTGTGACAAAAGCTGAATATAATTGAGACACCAGGATTAAAGAGAAAGTAGGAGAGAAAAAGGACAAAGAGAGAGAAAGAGAGAAAGGAAAATATTTACAAACACAACTCACATGTGCTAATTTGTTAGAATATCTATTCTTCCTCTATTCTTATGCTGTTCCTTAAGCATCTACATTCAACCACTGACAGGGACAGTGTACAGATCAAGATCAGCCTCGAGTCTGACCCAGTCACAGATCTTTTGGTCTTATGAAGAAAGGGGAACAGCCTATCATTATTCAGATTCACCAGGAAGTGTTTTCTTGAATAAAAGTCTGTATGGAAAATTAAGCTTTGCAAACAGCCCAGAATGGACGAAACGGCTTTTGAACTGCAACACTAGACATTGCACACGTGCACATGCAGTTTTTGAGTTATATTTTCACAAGCATTTCAGTTGTGCTGTACTGGAAAGCAGAGGGGAAAAAAAAAAAGTGAAAAGGAGGGGACCATATACTGCTTCCAGTAGCGTAGTTTTCTCCCGGTTCTAATTAGTGGTGATTTAAGAGCTTCCATCTTACTCAAAGCTTGGAAAAAGAGCAAGCACTCATTACTGGACGATAAATTACCTTAAGGAGCTTAGAAATTGTGAACTGTAGGCTAGATTCTTTTCATCTTTATTTTATTTTCTGGATGATATTTTCATCTTTTCCCTGTCCTTCTCTTATCGTGGTGAATTTGACATGTATTTCTTAGATTGACAATATTTATAGAGAGTAGGAGACCTATTAATCCAATACAACAAAATTATAAGAATGTATAAAACAGGCTTGTTGAAATATAATGATGATTCTTGTTCTAACAAGAACACAAAGAAAAGAAGGGAAGCAGAAGGGCAGTGTTAGCCATAATATTCAACCTGGAAAATTGGTTGTTTTGGTAGTTTCAGTCTTTCTTTGCAATTCCTAGAGCAATATGAGAAGGATCTATAGAAGTTTTAAATCTGATACATATTTTATCAGTACAGAAATAGCCAAAAATTCATAAGTAATGTGTTTAAATAAACACAATGAAATCTTTAGAAGTGCTTTACTAGCTGATAAAAGAACCAAATACAGCCACCCTAAACAGCTCTTTAGCTTTATGGGACAGGACATGAGCTGAAAGGGTTCACTCAGAAAATGAGCCTCACTCAGAACAGTAATAATCTACCTAGGACAGTTTCCTGTGCCAGGAAAGATTTTCTTTTATTTTGTATTTTTGGCCAGCATGAACAGAAGAAACCTTCTACAAAGAATTGCCTGAAACTGCCTCTGCAGAGAGTTTCCATTTTGATCAATCATAATTTCAGAACTACTTGTATAATCCATCAGTGCTAGTCATAAATTGCTGGTCAAGGACACTAACTCCTTGACACATAAAAAAAACCCATTATCCAATCACAAGATTGAATTTCCTTTTCATTAGGACTCCTGCTATATTTTTTAGAATAATGAAATTCTGGAATTGTGTGCATGTGTGTGTGTGTTTGTGTGTGTTGGATATTTTTCTATATTTTCTCTTTAAAAAAAAAACAAAAAAAAACCAAAAAAAACCCCAAAAAACAAAAAACAACTCATAACTTTTTGCCTGTTCCTGGTAATATTATCTTTTACAGAACAATTACCTGGAAATCGTATATAAGCAGGACTTTTCTCTTTGGTCAGAGTTCTCCTCCTTAGTACTTTCCAGTCTAAAATACAATTTGACAGAAGTTTTCAACAAGAGTAAACTGCTTGCTTATGTGGAACCAGATTGCCACCTGATACCTTGCAATGGCAATATAAAAGCTTTAGACTGCAGTTCAGTACACATACTGACTGATGAAGATCAAAGAGAAGTTAGAGAGACAGCACTCAGAACGCAAGCGTGAGGCCAACTCCTTTTAAAAACTTGGTTCCCTAGTGCAAGGCTCACATTTTCCCAGTTAACCATTCCCACAGTTTCCACTTCAGTCTTATTTTTAGTGCAGAAGTAGCCACAAAGTCACATATTTTGTCATTAATATTCCTGTAAGTCCTCTTAAGTCAACAGAATTTACAAAGTAAATTGGACTCTAAATAGGCAAGACCAACTTTAAATAATACAATTAAATGGATATGTTCTCTTTCACTTGAATGTCTACAGTTAATCAACGCTCCACTTATTGAAGCCCTAAATCTAAAGACCTGACAGACAAGTAGTTCTACAATACGCTAGGGATATTCAATTTAAGGAGTTTCTACTGTGTTTGCCAGCCCTTCGAGATAACTATAATATTTTTTAAGTCTACAGGGTCTGAATAGAGAATTTGGCCCCAAATGGTCAAGAGCAATAAATCAGTACTATGTTTTAGGTCGTCAGATGCTCTCTACTGTCTTTTAAGGCCAAGAACTGAGGAGGTAGATGACAGTAAAAATTTCAGAAAGTGGTAGAGAATAAGAAGCTGGATTTTTCTTCTCTTTTAACAAGACATTGTGAAGCATGCTTTTTTGCAGTAAAAATGTTAGCTCCTGTATCCATGCTTGTGATGTTTAAATAGCAAGAAAATAAAATTTTGTGAAATTTTGAATTTAAATGAAAAATTCTCTTATTTGAATTTTGTAACTTTACTACACAATATATTAAGGATTGAGTCTTAAAAATTTATTACAAGACCACTTCAGAGCACATTTAAATAATTCACTGAAACAAATCTCTTTTTGACTTGAGCATACAGTTAAGCAATACTCTACCTAATTAAACCTTTTAATTTGAAAACCTGATGGAGAAATAGGTTTACTGTACAGTAATGCTGTGCAATTTGAGAGGTCTCCACTGTATTTGCTAACCCTTCAGCATAATTCTAATAAAAACGTCCATGTATTGCCCTGTTCCAATCTTTTGCTAATTAACTCTGAACAGAGCAACTGACACAGAGATCAGAAGAGAATATTAAATTACAAACTAAGCAACTCTTATAACTTTGTAATGCCTTACGGAACACGGACACCATCTCAGCCAAGACAGATTTATCAAAGCACCTTGCCCAG
>NW_010100538.1:39848-54903 GCF_000699245.1 Pterocles gutturalis | reverse complement strand
AGCAGGAATAAAATATGAACTTCCAACCTTCAAAAGACAAAGTAACATTGTAAAACAACACCCTCCAAGTAAGTTTTAATATTCATATACTTTCTAATATAGGTGGAATTATGCTATTTTAAGACACCCTTTAAAATTACAGAGGGATGTACATAGATACATCTCAAAGTCTTTAAAGCTCCCTGCCTTTGGCAGGTGATTTTTCATAAAATCAGACTTAGATTCCTCCTGCAGTCTTATGCTAGAAGGAAGTTGTGTTAGCCAGGGGTAATACATCCTCAACATTTTTTTTTATCCCAAAGTTAAATTGACTCGGAAGGCACTTAAATCCTAAATCCACAAGGTTGGGAGAATTTTTCTTTTCTGTAATAAATCTCAATAGCCAATTTAACTATGTAACATTTCTAGAAATATTGGCATTGTTCTCTTCTTATTTGTTATGAAGTTTACTGTGATGTTCATTAAGTTGGACTAACGAAATAAAACCAGATGGCAGTGTAATAAGTAACGATTCTTTAATCCAAAATGGGCATTAAACATTTCTCTACTCTACTCCTGAGATATTCCTTATGTTGGTGCTATTTCTCATGACAGCTATAAGACTTATTGTCAAGAATGTTTCGGTAATTCCCAATGAATGATTCTTTTTCCTTTCCCTCTTCCTTTTGAATGCTTGAACTCTGACAACATTCTCATAGAAGATAGTATAAAAAGAGCAACTTTTTAACCATTGGAGCTAATAATAATAAATAAGTTCAGTTTATGAATATAAAATGCAGATTTTTTTTCTTAAATTTTTATTCTTTCCCCAATTATCGGTCTTATAAACTCTAGAGTCAAATATACTATTTCCTTTCCTCCAGTACTTCATTCTCTGGTTTTATCACTATTAAGAAAGAGTTTCTGCAAGCTAAATTAGACCCTAAATTACACATCTGTTTTGGAAGACAACCACAAGTGGATATCACTTTCAACAAGAAACAATATTTTCTTTATTTCAGTTTTAGGGTGTAAACAAATAGGGTATAAATTCCCATTTTTAAATCAGAGTGCATGTGTAGATTTTAGGATTAGATTTTAACACACTGTATTACATTAAAATAATTTGGCAACCTTGCAAGTTGTTAGATAAATTTATTGCATAAACCCCCTAGTAAGCTCTCCTTTCAGTAATGTGCTCATTGACAAATATCAATTTTAACAGAAAGTTTGAAAGCACATATATAAATATTTTACTCCAATTCTGTGCTTCTATAACTTCTGCTCATTTTAGAATTAGTATTAAAATTTCAGTTGTTTTGCAATTAATATTCTAGTCTCATGGTATACAGTGTTTAAACTCTAAATTGCTTTCACTTCTATTATTTTCTTTTTACTCCTGAAGAAGTTCTTTTCAGTTGCTTTGAAACTGAAAAATATTTATTTTTGCTGGATTGTTTAGACTTCCAGTTATCACAGTTCCAGGAGACTTAGAAGTATCAACCCCACAAACCAACAGCTATCATCCCTATACCAAAGTGAGTATAATGGAAATATGAGAAACCAAAAGTTTACTGTAAAATATGAAAAACAATACTTTATCCTTTTGCCTCCTACATGTCATATATTCAAACAAAAAGCTGTGAAAGACACTGTTCAACAAGTCTATTGTATCATTATGGTACAGATTATGTGTGTTAGTGAAACAGTCCAGGGTAGCAATATCCCATCTTTGGACAACTGGAAGAGAGGTTGGCCACAATACCCACATTGAAAACATGACATATGAAAGGTGTTTTACCAGTGCAGTATGTCTCTGTTCAACATAAGAACCTTGTTTGCGTTTTCTTTATCAATATAATGTATCTGAACAACCGGTATAACTGTATTTTTCATATTATGATGATAATGGTAACACCTACTAGTTACTGTTGACAATGTGTCACACACAGTACAAGCACAGAGAGAAAAGGCTGTCCTTTCTGCAAAAGTTTACACTCACAGTATAAAACAGGAGATAACCTGTGGAATACTGCTACAAATTTTTTTTTCTAGAATTGCAAAGTACTTTTTTATTTCTCACTAAATAGTGAAATAAAAGGTTAATAATTAGCCTCTGTTATTATCGTTATAATTATAATCATTATCA
Source organism: Pterocles gutturalis (assembly GCF_000699245.1). Taxonomy (NCBI): domain Eukaryota; kingdom Metazoa; phylum Chordata; class Aves; order Pterocliformes; family Pteroclidae; genus Pterocles; species Pterocles gutturalis. The sequence continues at coordinate 52,775 of NW_010100538.1, read as the reverse complement.
TTATGATAATTGTCTTTATTGCCACTACTACTACCACCACTACTACTATTTGAGCCTACGGTAGCTCACTAAAATATTGAAATTTACAAGCAAGCAAGCAAACCAATGTTTCAGGTTCATAGTAACACATTAGCAATAGCTTCTGTCCACCTGACCTACAGAAGGAAACATATTACTTATATTTGGTATTTCTATTCTGCTGTTTCTAGGACAAGCCAAGAGTCTGGATCCTTCAGAAGTCACAGTATGTTGTGTATTGAACAAGGCTTAAATGTCTTGAAAACTCAAGTTCATGTTTCTAGTAGAATTGAACTAAAACTGCAACATACAGTTGCATACACTTTGCAATAATTTCTGCGGCCACTTACATTTTAAATGCGCTCTACTCCGTCTGAGTCAGGCACATAGTTTAATTATTCAGCTGTTTGTTAACTTTTCTAACAGATACAAACAGACTTAAAAGTTCATTGTTAGTCAATCTGATGGTGTCTGTCCAGATACACAATGACAATTTGTTCTCTTTTCTTGCTCCGTTTTTCCAGACTTGGGGTCATGAACTGAGCCTCACTGAAATTATTCCCAGAACCAGAGTCTTGTCCTTATGCTATTATCTAACAAAAGCATTAATTTAACCTACACACTATTCCTGCTTTCAGACAGTTTAAAACAGCATGATTACCTGACTTCATTATGTGATTTGTTCATTCTTTTTGTCTGATCTTCACTACAGTAAGCTACAGAGAACTTTAATTCCTGCTTAAACCAAAACCAGCTTTTGCTTTCACCCATCTTTCAAAATTGGCATCTTCTTAAAGCTACAGAGAGTTTGTGCAGCTCTGTCTATTGAATTCAACTGCAGATGACAGAAATAGAGTTATTCCTCAATTTGTCGCAAAAATTACCTAGATATCTATGTACCTACTGAGGAAAAACTAAGGAACACTACTTAAAGAAGTAAATAGAGACATTGGTGCTGCCAAGGATTGCTTTCCTCTCTTACAGAGAAACTGCTGAACTTCTCCCAGAGATGTGAAGGAAAAACAGGAGCATTGGGAGCAGTAATGTTTAAAACAATAGCTTTCAAAATGGTGGAGAAAGTGCTATGAACCTCTTCCAGACCACACCAAAGGGTAAAAGGTGAAACAGAAGCAGGTCTTTCAAGAGCTACATCTGGCACAACCACAGCGGCCTCTCCATCAGGAACAGGGAATGATTAAAAGGTAGGCAAACCCACAGGATCTTATCAGATCTTAAGCTGAAGCACATACATTGCTCTTCAGTCTCCCACGAGCAAGACTGAAAGCTCATGGCAGACAAGCAAGAAGGAACAAGGAGGGCAGGAGGAGGTGTGATTTCAGGGCAGGTGACCGTTCAATGAGTTCACAGGTTTGGGCGTGTCACATGCTGAAACAGAAACAGGAGTTGGTCCCCACAGTGATGAGACAGTCTTTGAGAAAGAAATGTTGTAGGGTGAAACATGAAAGGAGAAGTGTTTATGGTAGACAAAACCTTGAGTGAGCACACTAATTTCTGCACAAGAGATATTGATTTGAATGATAAGCACAGTTGCCAGCTTTGTGATCACCTGAACAGTATTTTTAGAAATTAATTCCCATGTTAGATCTAAAAACGACTGCTTATATTAGGGAAGGCAGCATTAACATGAGAAACAAAATACCAGATTTGGGGCAGTTTGGGGTGAAAAAAACAGCGACTGAAAGCAAAGAGGACAAAAATGTCCGAAAACAATCTGAAACAGAAAAAATATTAGGACTTGCAAAAGCTATATGCAAATAACCAAAAAGCTAATTTACTTTATTTATCTTGGAAGATAATTAACTTTTTTTAGCATGTCTTAGTAATTACTATGGGACCAGTTCTGACTTCCTTATTTGAAGTGAAGAACACTTTACTCTTTGAAGAGTCCTGGTAAGGCCAGGTCCTTTACAGCTCTGTTTTAACATAATTTTATTCTAAGTCACGTATCTGTACTTCAGAAATTTTTCATACAATATTCCTTTGAACATGAGTTTAAAATGAATTGACTTTCACATACACACTACTTGCATAGTTTGAAAAGTGAAGGAAAGCCTACTACTAAATAACAAAAAGTTACTAAGACAACATAGCTACATGCCACAAAACGCAAGGGACAAGGATTGATCATAGACTTTATTAATGATGTGTAAGAAGATATTCAGTAACATCAGCTACTGTCTGCAGCCTCCAGCAATATAACTAGCATTGAGAAGAAACTGCAGCCTGAAGGGAAACACAATTGTTTGTTTCTATTCCTATTGAGCACCAGTGTTAAGTCACAGCATGAAGAATAAAACCCTTCCAAGAAACCAGGAATGGCAGGAACCTTAGAATAAATTAGAATCCTAAAATAACTGCAATCAACTCAAGTTTATACTTGCAGGCTAAATAAAGCATGCTAGAACATAAGGTATAGAGTTGAAAATCACAGCCTTACTTCTTTAAAATACAAAGGCTTGGCTGGCAGTGCAGCTGTGATAAGTACCTCTTCTCTGTTGATGCTGGAGCTGTTTTTCTGTGGAGTCTGGAGCACAAATTGTGCAAGGAGGTCAGGTGCAGAATCAGGCCATGAATGAAGGCTGCAGAGTTTTAGCTTTTTCTCCTTCCCCCTCAAGGCATCTATTTTTATTTCTCATCTACTTGTCTAGTGCTTCAGAGAAAGTGCAGACAGCTTGTTTAGTATATCAAAGCACGATCTGTCTGTGTTTTAATAATTACGTTGTCTCCTGTAAAATAACTTCACAGACAATTCTCTGACAGAACTGGTACCAAATTCTGCTTTCAGACATACCTGCTACAACTTTGCTGAGCTCCTCCACACAGAGCCTGCACGGGTGGGTGTGAATGGCTCCATACAGCAGCGGTACCCCTCAGTTACAGCAACAGGGAACGTTAATGACTTCCAGGTCAAACCTGTAATACTTCCTCAGTCTGCATTAAATGTGAAATCCCAAATAAGTCATTGATCCTGACTTCAAAGAGGGTTTTGAAGACAGAAGGCTGATCATTATCTCCTCTTCTGGAAGTATCATGTTCCCTGACAACAGCAGAGCTCACAAGATATGATGTACGGTGACTGGGGACAAGGGATCTTTGCACTCAGACATAGAGGGCTGATGCTCCTATGTGCTGGCACAATGTATTTTTAAGAACAAACTCCACATATCTGAACTTACAGCAAGAATTTTACTGTTATTAGGATATTGTTTCATTGCTTTGTATATGCGTGGCTACACTGTCTTTTTGCTACCCAGGTAAGGAAAATCAAGGAATTTAGTCACTGAACTAAGTCAGCAAAGATCGCCTCCCAGAGCACTACTCTATAAATGCAGGATGGATTCACTCAGCAGTAAAAGACAAAAAAATATTTTATTTGAAAGTATTATCTTTGATGTTGCAGTATGTCTTAGCTTTGACCTTATATGGCAGGAAAACACCACAGCACCACTCGCTCATCCTCCCCCTTTCCGGGGATGGGGGGAGAGAATTAAAGGTGTAAAGGGAAAAGAGACTCCTGTGTTGACATAAGAACAATTTAATAACTAAACTACAATAATATTTGAAATAATAATGATGATGATAGTAATCTATACAAATATACAAATGAGAGATACACAGTGATACTGCTCACCACCTGATGACCAAGGCTCAGCCCGTTCCCAGTTAACAACCCCGGAGCAGGGAGAGGTCCAAAACTGCAGTGCCAGAATGGAGATAAGAGCTTGAGCGTCCAGGAGACCAAGACAGCACTGAAAGAGGGGTGACCCAGAGGGAGATGACCAGAGCTAGTCTTCTGGAGAAGACCCTCATCAACATACTGGGCATGATGTGCATGATACAAAATATACCATTGGCCAATTTGGGTCTCAATCCCAAATGTAAGGTTGAATCCTAGGCTAGTAATTGGAGCTGTGCTCCCTCCCAGCTTCTCCCGCCCTTGCAGACACTGGCCCAACAGAGATGCTGGAAAGTCCTTGACTGTTCCAGCAGCAACTATAAACATCAGCATGTTATCAGCCTTCCCAGCAGAAATCCATAACGCAGACTCACATTAGCTACTATGGAGAAAGTTAACCCTGTCCCACCTGAAACCAGGGCACAGTATTTCAGGAATATAGTTACAGGCAAAGATTTTCATAGTGTATTTTTTGTCATTTTGCAATCTAAGTATCTATGGAAAAACAGAATTTATGCATCATCTGCTTGTAAATGTGAAAATCCTAATGCATTTACATTCCTCAATTTAAAAAAAATGTAGGCAGCATTTCCACAGGACTAGATCATTTCATTGACATATGCAATGCAAGAAGCTGTGTACATTACTCACAGAGCTGAACAGCACTGCAAGGACTGTATAGATTTAAGCAACACCAGAAACATCCATCAGTGTAATTTCTTTTAAATCTGTTCATAAGAAAAAAAGGACTAAAATGTGTTGCTTTAGCACTAACAGCAGATGTCATGAGACAGATTAAAAACACTTCAAGCAAAAAAAGAAAGCATACAAAAAAAACCAAACTCACCAAATCCACAAAACATTTATCTGCTTAAGTATTTATCCACCTGTCACAGAAGGAAAAGATATTTTTACAAATAAAAAATGTAAAGATGAGAACATTATCTTTATACACTTAAGCAGGATAAAACTTTGGTACCTAGGAGCATATGAAGCCATTTTCTCCTTTTTGTATACTTTTGATTGGTACAATGACAATTATATTACTACAATCAGAAAGAAAGTGGCTGCATGTAGACCTACTATTGTGTATAGCATGTTGCATTTTCCCACTCAAAATACTCCCCTGGCACTTTTACCTCCTAGGCGAATTACGGTTTTCCTTGTCTCCGGCTCCTTAGTGTCACCATAAAATGATGACACAGTATTAATAATAACTAATAGTAGTCTTTTGAACTGACAACTGTTGCACTTGCTGCGTAGTTGTTCCTCTAAGTTTTCTGTAAGGACTGGATTTGACCAACTTCCTTAAGCTTTCTATTTTCCATAATATTTTTAAGCTTGCTTAGTTTCTTATATTTGAATTTATATCTTATATGTGCAGGTAAAGTATGTATACAAATACCAAATGATTGTTGATTTGGATAGGGACAGTGGGGCCACCATCACTAAGAACACAAATCTTCAAAAATATCTGTTCTATTAACAAGATAACAACACAGGAATCTTGCTATTCATTGGGTACTTATAGCATGTTATTCACAAAGTATCTTACCAGGACCCCTTAGCTTGTGTTTCTCAAACCGAAGCCACCCAGACACTTTCCTGGCAAGCACTAGACAGACCCATGAGTGTTTAGTTTCCAGACTACATGACAGCTAGTGCATGCAGCCACAATGGCTTTAAGCAACCACTCATACAAATTACAAATACATCTAAAGATATGATTTCTGTATTAATGAAAGATAGTTTTTTAACTGATCCTGTAATATTTTATTGTCCCTTTAAATGTAATTGTCTTACCATTATTTTTCTGGGGGGAGGGAGGGGATGAAGAGGTTTACTTTGGGTAAAATTGCTGTTCACTTACAGAGACAAGTTCCTGGTATAAGAACTTTGCTTCTTCTGTTCAAGAAAAATCAACAGAAAAGGGTTGTCAGTCAGCTGCTTGCTTTCTCTGTTTTCAGCTTTTCTTCTGCTACAGCATAGGTAATTTCTCAGACAAAGAGAATTTATTTCAATTTTTTAAATTGGATTATAATTTTTACTAATTTCAGTAAAATAAATTCTATATATATTTTACCTTATGTCAAAAAAAAAAGACAACAATTTTGTGCGTGAGAAAAGATTAGAAAAGCCCAAAACAACTGTAAAAGTGGTCAAAATCCAGCCTTTACATGAGGCATGCAGAGAAACTGTTGTGGGTGTGCCATCCCAGAGAAAAATAGAAGCAAATAAAAAATAAAATAAAAAAATGTCCATTTTCCCTAATAATACTGCAGGCTTGCAGATTGCCTTAAACAGGACTTAAGCAGATTTAATTTGTCTAAATCTGACATTGTTGTTCAAAAACAAAGCTAAATACAAATGACATCTGAATTCTTCCAGCACGGTCCAGAAAGCATTGGGCTATAGACTTTCCTCTGCACCCCGAACTCTAGTGCCCTAACAAAAACATCTAAATTAAGAGGTTGGCAGCTCTAGGGTCATTTACAATCTAGAGAGACAGAGATAGACTTTTCTGGGACAAATTACACTGTAGGCAGATTATAGTTTTCTATAGTGGACTGTCTATATCAGTCAATTTTGGAGGACTTTCAGATTTACCACCTGTAGATCTTACTAGGCAGGTGGATGTGGATGCCACTGCTGCTTGCTGCTTCTTATTCTGGTCTCCAAAACAACTGCTTAGCAATGCTACTGTAGGGGTCTACCCTACAGAGGATGTGTGAACTTTCATAAATATAGGATTAAGTGTTAAGTGCTTCCTACTTTCTACCTTCAGTGATTCTTTTCCTTTCACCTTTCTGAGGCACCTAGTACTTCTCACAATCTGGAGAGGCCATGAGTTTATACTTAATATCCCCTGGAGGCCAGGCCCCAGGAGTGGGATATTCCAGCACCTCATTTCTTAACATTTTAATTTACAATCCACATCAGTGCTCATATGTAAGGACGCATGGTAAGGAAAGCCTAACCACCGTAATAATTTTTCTTTATTTCTGATGAGATTAACATGTTTTAGTGGGAGAACAGAAAACAAGTGTGATTATTCATGGGAATAGTTTGGTATTCAGTATGGTAGCATGCCAGTCAGACAGTCTTCTCTTGCTGGAAGAAAATGTCCTTGGAGGTTTATTGTTTGAGTTGTTTGTTGGGGTTTTTTTAAAATATAATCTTACATAAATGTTTTCTAGCATTTCACATAAACAGGCATTTAATCAGTAATAACAATACACTCTTGTTAGACACATACTGTTTTCTGAGGAGAGGAGGAGAGAGAGAGCAAAATAAGGGCCTTCAATGTCAGTGTTTGAGCTATATGACTCCTTTTCGTGTTGTGTTACATGTCCCTGTCTCTGTAGAGACATGTCTAGAAACTGAGCTTCTTTAAACTGTGATATCACAGTATTCATACGTAAGCATCAGAGCCCCACTCTCAGAAATTAAGTATCAATAATTATATACTCAACTCTGATAACTTTGAAATGTTTTGTGCATTGGATACAACTTGCTTGCAGAAGAAAGATACATCACATAAATGTAGCAGACAGCTAGGGTTACTGGTTTGCCAGGTAAGAAGTTCCCTTCTGAAGGATCTGCTCACGATGAAAAGAAAAGCATGAGCAAAATTTGCAAAATGCACGGCCATACCGAAGAGTTGGACTTCATCAGGTGTGGTTTATTGTTGTAGGGGGTTTTTTTTGAAATTAATTACTGTATTTAACACTAATTAAGAATTCTTCATGTACCTAGAAATTCTGATTTCCTCCCAGTGAAGTACTCCAAAGAACATGAAAGGACATTATTTCTAGTGCATCTAAACCAACAGGTGTCAAGATATTTTCTGATTCATCTGTATTTATGGGGATGCAATGTTGTCCTCTGTCTGTTTTCCATTTATAACTGCAATTATTAACTCCTCCACTTTTTTCCTTTTCCCAAAAGTTATAAAAGAAAAGAGGTAGAGGAGGTCTCTTTCGCTCTCTTTCTTCTTTCCTCTCCTCCTTTCCTCTCCTCTCCTCTCCTCTCCTCTCCTCTCCTCTCCTCTCCTCTCCTCTCCTTTCTCCTTTCTCCTTTCTCCTTTCTCCTTTCTCCTTTCTCCTTTCTCCTTTCCTTTCCTTTCCTTTCCTTTCCTTTCCTTTCCTTTCCTTTCCTTTCTCAATGAATTAACTAGTCTCTTCTTGGAGGTTCTGACGCAGCCACACTTGTGGGTCACTATTTCAAACTGTTTCCTTTCTCACTCCATCCCTGGTTCAAGTTCTCCTAGAGCCCAAGACTGCTTTTGGCCACAGTCATAAAGACCAGAATTGTCATGTCCTCATGAACAGCTAGAAATCACAGAGAGGTGAGAGGAATAACCAGGAAGACTGTGATATTTCGCCCTTAGCTGACAATCGGTGGAAGACATGTAACAAAACCTCACTTGAGAATAGAGACAAATAAGGTCAGGAAGCTGTTGCAAATAACAAAAACGGAAGCTGCAAGCAAGATCCTTGAAGACAGGAAAGAGACATACAGGAAAAAGAAAGCTGGTTTCCCTGTTTTGTTCTTTAGGCAACACTCCATATCTGGTCCATTGTAAATCACTGCTGCTTCGGTGAATGAGTGGCTGTTGTCCCTTGCTTGTACACCCTAGCTCTGGGTTGATCTTACTTTCCAGTGACTCTGCAAAGGGTGGCAGTTTTCTATAGCCCTTACACCAACTAGTCCATGAAAACCAAGGAAAAGGAAAAAGGAAAAAGGAAAAAGGAAAAAGGAAAAGGAAGAAGAAAACTAGAAGAAGAAGAAAAGGAAAAAAAAGAAAAAAGAAAAAGAAAAAGAAAAAGAAAAAGAAAAAGAAAAAGAAAAAGAAAAAGAAAAAGAAAAAGAAAAAGAAAAAGAAAAAGAAAAAGAAAAAGAAAAAGAAAAAGAAAAAGAAAAAGAAAAAGAAAAAGAAAAAGAAAAAGAAAAAGAAAAAGAAAAAGAAAAAGAAAAAGAAAAAGAAAAAGAAAAAGAAAAAGAAAAAGAAAAAGAAAAAGAAAAAGAAAAAGAAAAAGAAAAAGAAAAAGAAAAAGAAAAAGAAAAAGAAAAAGAAAAAGAAAAAGAAAAAGAAAAAGAAAAAGAAAAAGAAAAAGAAAAAGAAAAAGAAAAAGAAAAAAAGACAAAGAGACTGACCTTAGGTCAAATACTGTAATTCTCACCTGATATAGGTGGATTTATTAAAATACATAAACAAAATTGAATTTGCTGGGAGTTTTAAGGATTGTTTATAAAAATGCAGTTGTGTTTTATTCAGGATAGAGACAGAGAAAATAACAACTTATCGAACACTTCACTGAATAGAAGGTCCTTTAATATGTTCCCTAATAATAAGTTGAGAAATAAAAGTAGTATGACATACTAACCTGTAAATCAGTTGGTGTTATTGGGGGAAAAAAATTAACAAGAAGTGTTTTTTTTAGAAACCTGATTGAAATCAACATTTTGGTGTGTTGTGAGAAGAATTACTAAACCACTTTTTTCTTCCATAATGGAATTCATCTATATGCAAGTTATCAGAAACTGATTGGCTTCAATTATTCCTTCAAACATCTAAGAAAGACAAACCATAGACATAAAAAGCTCCTGATATTTTGCATATTCATAATACCTCAGTGAATCACCAAGAATGGCAATACTCTTATCTGAATGCTAATGTAGAGCCAACAGATGAGTTGAAAGGTAAAACAACATAGAAATAAGACAGATTTTCCCACTAGAATTCACCACTTAATTGTGAACATTTTTTATGTTATTCCACTGTTACTACTTCCTCTCTTATCCTGTTTCACTCGAAAAAAGCAAATTCTAATGTCTTACTCTACTACAGAGATATATATGATGTTACATATGATAACATGTACCTAATTTTGCAGGGTTTTTTGCATCAACAGTGGTCAGTAAAATAGATGTAATTTTTAAAGAGCTAATCAAAGATATTTGATGAGTACAGGCTGGTGCTTATATCTTAAGCGTTAGGATGTATGCAACATCTCTTTTTACTCAGTCTAGCACAGAATGCATGCTCACAGCAGGAAATCTTAATCATCACTTATCAGAGTAGCAAGAGTATCTGTTTCCAAAATATTACCTTTGAAGGGCATATATCTAAAACACTTCTCAGAATCAATTTTTACTCTCCCATAAAAATAATTGGTCTTTTAGTTTTGCTGAATATCTCTCATAATTTATCATCAAAATGAACAATGCATTTAGAGCTGTGGTAGATCAACATTTTTACACACAGATGAAAAAGAAAATTCAAAAAACAACTCTTTAAAAAGTTGGATAGTCACTTTTCTTGAAGTCTTGAAGTCTGCAGCTGTAATTTCAGTGGTGTTAGTGAGAGACACACATGTAGATTCAGGCTCATACTGTTTACAATTCATTTCCTCAGATAAATTTGCAAATTGCTAAGACAAACTTGAAAGATTTCTCCGGAAATGTACTGAGTATCTCTGAAGAACATATGTGCTGAGTGATGTCAATGCTACACTGGGCACTAGTTGTGTCATTACAACACAGAAAATACCTGTCACAACCCCTATGCAAACATGAAGACACCAGCCAGCACCTGTCCTAAATAGAAAACACATTTAATATATAACTCAGGCTAGAAAGCTGTTAACTGAAAAAGGTTGTGTTGATGAGCAGTCACCAAGAGCTGTGTAGTTTGATGGAGAAGACTTACATACAGGTGTAAGGTCTCATTTACCAGCTGTGGAGCACAAGACTCTTCAAAACACACCAAAAACTCCCATGGGGTTGACGACCAATCCTTTACAAGTCCAGATCCTCACATCCTCCTGTCCTCCTCTATAAAAATTAATGACCAGCACTTACATTACACAGAATTGCAGAATGTTTTACCCAGGCTAGTTACTAAAGTGATTAACATGATTCTTTGAGGTGCTGAGAATTTCCCTGGAAATTTCCTCAGCACTGTTGTCAGGCAAATCTAAATTAATTTTTTCTGCTGTTTTGTCCTGAGGCTCAGTCATCTCAAGGTGCTCCTGCTGTCCATCTTAGAGATACTCAGAAACGGACTGGTCTGTACCTTGAATTATCCTTCTTTCTGGGACTTAGAGGAAATTTTGGTTGTACTTTCTAAGTGTCTACCCACCAGGAGTTAAATGATCAGAGCAGTTTGTACGAATAAGGTTTCGGGTCCATAAGAAGATAAGAAGTGCCCCATCCGGCTGGACCAGCGGGTGATCAAGACCTAGATTCTCTAAGCCCCTGGCAATGGCAGAAGGAGATGATGGGCAAGAAGATCACATGTTCTTGGCTGTGTCTGCAGTTTGTTTCTCGTTGTGTTCCCCAGTATCTAGAGTAGTTTTAGGGTGTTTAGAGGGTAGATCCCTGCCTAGTGCCTTTAGCATCTGTTTATTACCCTGTCTTCCAATGAATTTATTTAATCCCTTTTGCAACTGGTGATACTGTTTACCTTAGCAGCAACCTCCAGCACCAAATAACAGAGGTTCACTACATGCTGTGAAAAGAAATGCTTTCTTTTACGTATCCAAACCTGAATTTCCACCAGTTTCAGTGAATGTCTTCAGTTCGAGTATTGTGAGATTTGATGAACGAATAGTCCAGCACAAGTCTGTAAACCTCCATCACATTCCTCCTCGCTTTCCTCCTGTACAGGCTGAACACTCCCATCCCTTACTGGCTCATTTTGTAAGGCAGCTGCTTCATCCATGTAGCATTTGAGCTACCATTTTCTGTACTTTATTTAGTTTAGATTTAGTTGTTACTTCACCGCAAGCAGTAGTGCTATTGCAGTATCATTTTTGGGAAACTAAGACACTTCTTGGGAATCCTCAATTATACTTTGAGTTTATTTAGCTTTATATATTTGCAAATTCCAAAGTAGATTTATTTTTTCTACAACTCAAAGAATTCATTTCAGCTTCCTGTTGGACAAAACATCAGTTTGGGACAAATCAAACTTTTTCTGTGACTCTGCATTACAGTTCTGCCAGCTATGAAAGTGAACTCACTCCCCAGTCTTTTTCATGCACTAGAAAGGTAGAAGCCATTCTGTGTGGGATTCACTGCAGCTAACTTTAGACATCTATAGTTTAGTCGTCTAGATCTCAGTTAGTCACTTTGGATTCTCTTTATAATCACCAGAGAGAAAAGGCCCTTTTAGAGCATGATTCATATGACTTATTTATATATCTACTTAAGAATAAGATGAATCATGTCCTATAACTTTTATCTTCTCCCTTGACTACCAAGGGAACTAAAATGTTGACTTGTACAAGTAGATTTAATTGCAGATTCCTCTCTCTGTTATTTTGACACCATTTTCCAGCAAAAAGTTAAACTGGGTATCACAGGGTGACTTGTCACAGCAAACTTTTCAACTGAACTCCTGTTACACTGCAAGCCACTGCTAAAGCTGCTGTAGCAGGCGTGATATGCCTAGTGAAAATAGGTCTGATAGACATCACAAACACTGTAGCTGTTAGTAGTCAAAATCAAACCAGAATATATTTTATACGCATGTATTTCTTCCTAATTCTCCTTTCAGCATGAATAGCTTTGTCTCTAGCATTACATTAGTCTGCATTGCTTTTTCCAACTTGAAACTAAGTTCTAAGTTGTGTGGACACCATAGCAAGACATAAACAATCCAGGAGGTTTCTGGAGTGCATTGATGACAATTTCTTCCTCCAAGTGTTAGAGAAGCTGACTAGATGTGTTCTCCTCATCCTCAAATTCACCAAGAACAAGGGGTTCATTGGGAATTTGAAGATCAAAGGCAGCTTTGGCCGCAGTGGCCATGAGATGATGTAGTTCAGGATCTTGAGGACAGGGAGGAGTGGAAAAAGCAAGATCATCAGCCCAAACTTCAGGAGAAGAAATGTTAACCTCTTCAAAGATCTTTTCAGAAGAGTCCCATGGGATAAGGCCCTAGAAGGAGGATGGTCCAGAAAAAACTGGTAAATATTCAAGGATCTCCTCCTCCAAGCTCAAGATCATTTCACCCCAATGAACATGAAGTGAGGTAAAAAGTCCAGGAGGCCTGTATGGATGGGAAAAGTGTTTCTGGCCAGATTCAAACATGAAAAGAAAGCATACAGAAAGTGGAAGCAAGGATGGGTAACCTGCAAGGAATACAGAGACACTGTTCAAGCACCAGGATGAAGTTTGGAAAGTTAAAACCCAAATGGAATTAA
>NW_010100538.1:27932-39833 GCF_000699245.1 Pterocles gutturalis | reverse complement strand
GACAGCAAGAAAGGCTTCTATAAGTACATATGTAACAAAAGGAAGACTAAGGAAACTGTGGACTCATTGCTCAACATGACTGATTACACAGTATATGTCTGTGGTACTGAATTCCTTCTTCACCACAGACTTCAGAATACAATAGAACAGAACAGAACAGAATGGCATAGAATAGTTGAGTTGGAAGGGACCTACAATGATAATCTGGTCCAACTACCTGGCCACTTCAAGCATGTTATTAAGGGCACTGTCCAAATGCCTCTTAAACACTGACAGGCATGGGGCACTAACCACCTCTCTAGGAAGCCTGTTCCAGGGTTTGAACACCCTCTGAGTAAAGAAATGCTTCCTAACGCAACACCCTCTGGGTAAAGAAATGCTTCCTAATGTCCAGTCTCAACCTCCCTGGACTGATGCACCTTTGAACCATTCCTGCATGTCCTGTCACTGGATGTTGGGTAGAAGAGATCAGCACCTCCCTCTTCACTTCCCCTCCTCAGGAAGCTGTACAGAGCAAGGAGGTAGCTCCCGCAACCTCCTTTTCTCCAAACTAGAGAACCCCATAGTCCTCAGATGCTCCTCACAGGAGATGCCGTCCAGCCCTTTCGCCACCTTTGTTGTCCTCCTCTGGACGCATTCAAGGACCTTCACATCCTTCTTAAATGGTGGGGCCAGAACTGCACACAGTACCCAAGGTGGGTCTGCAGGATAATCGCCTCTTTGGACCAGCTATTGATGCTGTGACAGGTACACCCCAGGGAGCAGTTTGCCCTCAGGGCTGCCAGGGCACACTGCTGACTGCCCTGGAGCCTGCTGCCCACCAGCACCTCCAGACCTCTTTCTGCAGGGCTGCTCTCCAGCCACTCCTTTCCCAGTTTATACTTATGTCCAGTAGTAAGACCAGCCTCTAGGTATCCCAGACCTCAGAGGCCAAGGGGAAAGGCTGGAGCAAGCGGGATTTACTTTAAGATCAAGTTAGAGAATACTTAAGCACACTGGACACACAAAATACAATCCACTGACAAGAGCTGAAGGAACTGGCAGATGTCATTGCAAGGCCACTCTCAGTTATCTTTGATTGACCATGGCAACTGGGAGAAGTGCCTGAAGACTAGAGGAAAGCAAATGTCACTCCTGTCTTCAAGACAGGCAAGAAGGAGGACCAAAGGAAGTGCATGTCAGTCAGCTTCACCTAGATCCCTGGGAATATGATGGAGCAGCTAATAATGGGAACCAATTCCAGGTGCACCAAGTACAAGAAAATCATCAGTAGTCAGCATGGATTCACAAAGGGCAAGTCATGCTTGACCAACTTGACAATCTTCTACAGTAAGTGGCTGGTTTGGTAGATGAAGGGATAGCAGTGGTGTCATGGTTTTAAAAGCCAACAACACAGCCTCTTGTTTAAAAACCTTGTGGGCTGAGGCAAGGACAGGGAGGGTTACAGCCATGGGCAGGAAACCGACAGGACTTGGGAAAACAAAAAAAAAAACCCCACAACTGAATTTATTAACCATTTACAATCAAAACCAAGGCAAGATAATGAGAAAAAGAACTACATCTTAGAAAGGCACTTATCCTCCACCCCTCCCTTCTTCCCAGGCCCAAAGGCTTTGTTCCTGGTTTCTCTACCTTCTCCCCCTAGGCAGCACAGGGGGGCAGGGAATGGGGGTTGCAGTCAGTCCATGTTGTCTCTGCCCCTTCTTTCTTCTCAGGGGAGGGCTCCTCACAGTCTTTCCCTTCTCCAGCGTGGGGTCCCTTCTCACAGGATACTCCTTCACAAACTGCTCCAATGTCAGTCCTTCCCACACGGGGTCACAGTCCTCTGACAACTGCTTGGTTCTGGCACGGGTTTCTTCAAAATTCATGGCCTCCTTTGGGCACAGCTACTTCTTCTATCGTGGAGTCCTCCATGGCTACGTCTTCTTATGTACTGCACAAAGGGACAAACGTACATCACCATAAGTCTTCACCAGGCTGCAGGGGAATCTCTGTTCCGGGGCACCTCCTCCCTCTCCTTTCTCTTCAATGACGGTTGTGTCTGCATAGCTGTCTCTCTCAGATCCCCCTTCTCTGTCTGCCGCAGGTTCTTTCACTGGCTCCTGAGAAAACTGACTCTCAGGTGAGGTATGGTGGAGACTTGGGCTACAGCAGATCAGGTTACAGATGAAGCCGGGCAGGCAGCTGGACAGCCGGTCCCAACTGGCCAGGCCAGGCCCCGTCTGGGGCCATGACAACACCCATGTTCTATGCCCCCTCTTAACTATGTTATTCGCAGAGGCACCGCTTGGCTCAGCCCTGGCCTGGGGTGGGTCCAGCCTGAAGCTGGGGAAACTTCCAGCAGTTTCTCACAGGGGCCAGCTCAGCAGTGTTCCTTCCCCCACCCTCTAAAAACCTTGGAGCTGGGGGTGGGGCTGAACTCTTGGCAGTTACTTACAAGAACCACCACTGTACCCCCTCCCTTGCTGCCAGAGCAGACTTGGAGTCAGGGGAAAGCTTTAGCAGTTACTTACAGGAGCCATTACTGTGGCCTCTCCCCTGCTACCAAACAAACCCACAACACAAAACCACAACAAGTGGATATTGTCCGCATGGACTTCAGTAAGGCTTTTGATACTGTCTCTCATGAGATCATCATAGAGAAGTCATTGAAGTATAGGCTGGACGAGGACACAGTGAGGTGGATTAGGAACTGGCTGAATGGTCTGACTCAGAGGGTGGTGATGAGTGGCACAAAGTCTAGCTGAAGACCAGTAACTAGCAATGTAGCCCAGAGGTCAATACTGAGTCCAATCCTGTTCAAAATCTAACTTGGTGATCTGGATGATGGGTCAGAGTGTACTTTCAGCAGGTTTGCTGCTGGCCCTAAACTGGGAGGAATTACTAATATGTCAAAGGGTTGTGCTGCCATCCAGAGGGACCTTGACAGTCTGGAGAAATGGACCTCGTGAAGGAACCTCATGAATTTCAACAAGGGGAATTGCAAAGCCCTGCACTTGGGGAAGAACAATCCCATGCACTAGTGCATGCTCGGAGCTACCCAGCTAGAACTCAGCTTGTCAGAAAAGGACCTGGTGTAGACCAAGTTGAACATGAGCCAGAAATGTGCTCGTGGGGCAAAGAAGGCTAATGGTACCCTGGGCTGCATTAGAGAAACGGTTATCAGCGTGTCGAGGAAGGTGACTCGTTAGCACTGGTGAGTCCACACCTGGTGCACTGTGTCCAGTTTTGGGCTCCTCAGAACTAGAGACATATGGACATACTGGAGACAGTCCAACAAAGAGCCAGAAAGATGATGAAGGGACTGGAACATATATCCTGAAGATAGTCTGAAAGAGCTGGGACTGTTCAGCCTGGAGAAGGGAAGGCTCAGTGGATATTGTAGTTTTGAACCCTGGCTAGCAGCAAAACACCACAACAAATGTTCACTCACCCTTCCCCCTCCTGGGGATGGGGAAGAGAATTAAAGACTTGTGGGTTGATGTAAGAAAAATGTAATAACTAAACTACAGTAATATTGAAAATAATAATAATTATTGCAATAATAGTAATATCTACAAATATACAAATGAGTGATCCGCAGTGGTACTGCTCGCCACCCAATGACCAAGGCTCATCCTGTTCCCAGCTAACAATCCTGGAGCAGGGAGTGTCCTGAAACTGCAATCCTGGAATAGAGATAAGAGCCCGGAATAGAGATAAGAGCCCGACTGTCCAAGAGACCGAGACGACCCTGAGAGAGGGATGACCCAGAGGGAGATGACCTGGAGCAAGAGAGTGAATGGACCAAGCCTCATCTCTATACTGGGCATGATGTGCATGATACGAAATAGACCATCGGCCAATTTGGGTCTCAATCCCAAACCTAAGGTCAAATCCTAGGCTAGGAATTGGGGCTGTGCTCCCTCCCAGCTTCTCCTGCCCCTGCAGACACTGGCACAGCAGAGAAGCTGAAAAGTCCTTGACTGTCCTGGCAGCACCTAAAAACATCAGTATGTTATCAGCTTTCTTAGCACATCCAAAGCACAGTGTCTTACTAGCTACTATGAAGAAAGTTAACTCTGTGCCAGCTGAAACCAGGACAGCAGGGATCTCATAAATTTTTACAAACACCTGAAGGGAGTGTGCAAAGAGGATGGAGCCAGGCTCTTTTCAGTAGTGCCCAGTTACAAGACAAGAGGTGATGGGCACAAAATGAAAAACAAGAGTTTCTTTCTGAATGTCAGAGAAGATTCTTTTCCTGTGAAGGTGACTGATTACTGGAACAGGTTGCCCAGAGAAGTTGTTGAGTGAGTCTCCATCACTGGAGATATTAAAAAGCCATTTGGACAGGGCCCTGGGCAACTGGCTCTAGATGGCCCTGCTTGACCAAAAGAGTTAGACCAGATGATCTCCAGAGGTCCCTTCCAGCCTCAACCATTCTGTAATTCTGCGAAGTAGAAACAGAAATAAAAAGCTTTTTTTCCTTTCCTTTCAGACCAAGAATCAATTAATATCCAACTGTGAAGAGTTCCAACGAGTTTTATGAAGAATCTTCAGAGCTAGTGATGATTTTGCAATCCATTACCACTGATGTCTACAAAGTGATGCAGTGCAGTTTAATTCTTGGATCTTTTTTCCAAATACCAGATTTTCTCTTCACTCTTGTTATTTGGTTTTAACATGTGCAGTACATCGTGTCATTTTTGTGTACTGCAGGAGAGACCCTGACATACCTTTTCATTCAAGGCATCTTCTTTTAATACATTTTAGACTCTTCACTCTGGCAAGACAATCTAAGCACTGCCCATCCTTAGCACACTCCAATATACTGTGCCTTTGTTTGCCAAATTCTATTGTTACATTTTAAGTCTCTATTTCTTGTTAATTTATGAGATTTATTTTGATCCTTATCTCACAATAAAACAATCATGTCCGACCCCTGAAGGACTTAGATCAGTCATAAGCCTTTCTGTTTCTTTTGCTTTCTTTAATATGTATTTTTGAAACATATTCTTCATATTTTTTCATTGGGTGACACACTTCACATTTCTGTAAAAGGAGTTTCATGGTTAGCAACCTCTGCCCGAGATAGCTGAAAGCTGTTTAAAGATATCAAGGGCTTCAGAGCCAGCTATTGTCAGGATTAAAGCTTACTTCTGACTACCACACAGAACCACAGAACCACAGAATGTTAGAGATTGGAAGGGACCTCGAAAGATCATCTAGTCCAATCCCCCTGCCGGAGCAGGAACACCCAGATCAGATCACACAGGAACACATCCAGGCGGGCTTTGAATGTCTCCAGAGAAGGAGACTCCACAACCTCTCTGGGCAGCCTGTTCCAGTGCTCTGTCACCCTCACCGTGAAGAAGTTTTTTCTCATATTCAAGTGGAACCTCCTATGTTCTAGCTTGACCCCATTGCCCCTTGTCCTATCACTAGATGTCACAGAGAAGAGCCTGGCTCCATCCTCCTGACACTCACCCTTTCCATATTTATAAACATTGATTAGGTCACCCCTCAGTCTCCTCTTTTCCAGGCTAAAGAGACCCAGCTCCCTCAGCCTTTCCTCATAAGGGAGATGCTCCATTCCCTTAATCATCTTTGTGGCTCCTTCTCCTTTATTTTCATGCATTACTTGCTGGATGAAAAACTGTTTAAATCTTCTGTTCTTGTCTTCACATTTCCAAAGTTATAGATCTGGTGAGACTTCCATTCTTCTTTTCAGAATATCTTAGCAGTTTGCTTTATTCCTGGTTATTATTGTTAAGAAAATCAGTTGTACTTAGGATTGTCATTGCTGTAATTTCTGCCCAAAGGCTCCCACCCTTAGGATAACCTTTGATTCTGCACTGTGACCCATAGAATCCCTGGTAGCCTATTGCCCTCTATCTTTTTGTCACCTTTAACAATCGGTCATATCTTCTCTTCTTTATCTATAGTTCATGACTTTTTAATTTCTCTCATCTTCAGGAGCAAAGGCTGCAGAATCTGGCCCTAAATCTCTGCTGTGGATTCCTCTCCCTTTCTTTCTTATTTAAACCAGTAATCTGAACAGAGTCTTTGTTTATTAAGTTGTCTCATACTTTTTCCCTTGTTCTCTCCTGTTTAAGATTTTCTCCTTTCATTCTTTCCTATTATATCTTTAAAAGTTGATTTTGTATCACTTTAGGACTTAATTTATTTTTCTTTTGTAATGAACTAAAAGACCTTTCATTATTCTTTCAGCTTTCCCATAAAAAGTGGACATCTTTTAAATTTGTGTGTCTATTACCTAACACAATGATTCCCTGCTCCATGTCAAATTTTCTTAAATCTGAAAAAAAAAAACCCAGTGTAACAATCATTTTATATTTTAAAACAATTAATATTGTGTATTTCCATATTACCTTAGTACTGCACTATCAGTAATTAACTGTGATAATAATGTGTTATTACAGCTGTTACTGTCTTTTCTGTAATATATTATTCTTTAGCAATTATTTTGATAATCAGCCTGGAAATGAGTATAAAAGATTAGCTTCTAATATGCAGCCAGATTTATGGCCTATGGAACTAAACATACCTTTTTCCCTGCCCTCACAGGAGCTCGGTCAGTTATAAGGTAGAATTAATGAATACTAATTGGTTCACATTCCCTGTGGAATCACTGTACAAATTAAGTGTAAACAAAGATACAAACTGCCCATCATCAAAGATATTAAATACATCTAATGTGATAGCATATTAATATAAAAGAATATGAGAGTTCTAAACGTGAAATATTGTTCCTCAATAAGTTATGTCGCATTTCATTGAACTGTCGTTACCAGTCATATTCAAATCACTACTAACATTTCTCCTTCATCTTTTGTCATGGTTTAATGAAATATGACACTCACTTCTCTGTGCCTTCTTCAGAAATTTTTACAGGTTTACTCTCATGCCAATATTTAGACCTTCACATCCTAGCATGGATGAATTTAAGGTAATGCAATGAAACACAATGGGGTCAGGCAGAAATTACAGCTTCAGTGAAGTATTTCTTAATGCATAATAAAATTTAACTTGGATTAGGCAGAAGTGTCATCTCTTACAGTAAAAAGTGGCCTTCTTGAATTTTTTATTCCAGGCTTTGAAGGACTAAACATCGTTTTACTCAGCCTTCCCACCTTTGACAATCAGCCAGGGTACTCAGTTATAAATAAATAGAATGAATTCTTGTCAGGAACAGCTGTCCCCAGCAATTGGAAGATATCAGGAAAGTATGAGCTGAATAGCAGCTCTGCTCACTTCACCAGGTTGTCTAGCATTTCAGCATCTTTCAGCATTTGAAATCTGCTAACAGTCAGGGGAATCTCAGCAAAGACACCAGATCTACCAACAGTCATGCTATCTGTGCTGGTTTCTTCCTGTAATTTTATTGGAAACCTGTCCTACTAAAATCAGATTCAAATGCATTGTTTTAATTTGTACAAAGGTCACATCACTAGTAACCTCACTTAAAAAGATAACATTATAATATGCTAGGAATTTGGCTAGGAGTTTCCCAGTAAGAAATTTTCCTTGCCTTGATCCCAGTAATTAACATTACCTTATGTAACTTTGTCAGTCAAAAGACATCGTCCATTTTTAGTAGATATTAATTTATTCCTTCGTCAGGTGGGCTGGGTTCTACTCTCAAAGGAGCCATCCTGTGAGATCCTCTGCATGTGTCAATGAGCCCTGTGAAAGTTTGATGGGCTACTTCGATGTCTTGTCATTCTTCAAGTTCCAAATGTGCTTGTGATATTACTACAGAGAAACGTAATTTAATAACAGTATCTGTTTAATCCTATGTGCCACTCCTGTGTGCCAGTGGCACTTTCTGATGTTCACGTTGACAAGAATTTCAGGTTTGGTGGAATATCTGGGTGAAAAGAGCCCTTTTTAGTTTTCAGTCATTAACAGGGTGTAAATACTGTCATGATTCCCTTAAAAAAGTAGCTGATGTCCTGGGGCTTTATCTTCAGAATAGATTTTTTTTTCCTTTCCTTTCTGTTGTAAACATGGTGAAACACTTAATCTCAGAAAAGTAAAATATGGGATATAGGCTAAGAACAACAGCTACACATAAGAAAACGTGAGTTGCCACCGATTTGCACGGACTTGCTAAAGTCTAGTGCAGGTGCTGGATGTGGGCACTTTTTCTGATTCTGTGCTTTTGGGAACATATTAAGGAATCAAAGCCTTTCACTAGAAGCCTTAGATAGGACCCCATATATCTCATATCCTAGTCCTGAAATGAGTGTCTATTTTTCCAAGCATTTTCTAATTTTTTTTTTCATAATCACATGTTGAAACTGTGGACTTTTCTTCTTCCTTAATCTTTCCTTCCTTCTTGTTTTCTCCTAACAGTGGAGCTAAAAGAGTCACAGATTACTTTCAAGATCATCACTCTATTAACAGACAGAAAACAAAGTTTATTAATATGTCCCTGGGGATAAAAATATCTCAGGATTTTAATAGGCTTTTCAGAGCGCTTCTGATTCTCCTGCAGCCATGCAGGTAGCGCCATGTGCACTTTCTTGTGTTACTTCCACGTGAAAGAGGCCTTTGCAAATTTCTGCTTTCTAAAGTTCCCTCTACTAACCCACTTTCAGGTGAATTTCCACACTGACTTTAGGCTCCTTAAGAAGTCCCACTGCTTAGATATAAGTTCATCTAGGAGAAACGTCTTTTGGGATTCTTAGCTTGTAGCTTGTTGTGACAGGATACTTCTGTTTGAATTAGACATGCTCCAGGCTAATAAATTTTGATTGCTCTGTATTGTTAGCCATCTGCTCCTATCCCTTGGGATCTCAGTCCAAGATGGAGGTTAAAAGACAAGAAAACAAAATCCCCAACAGATACAGTGCAATATAGTTTGTACTCAAAATAGTGAGACAAGAAGGTAACACATTGTTGGTGTCTTTTTTTCTTTTTTTTTTTCTTGATAAAGTCACACATACAAAATTTTTCTGAGCAGTCAGCATAAGACATCCTGGATGAGATTTGTACAATTCACTGTTACAGAGGAAGTCAGCTAGAGCTCTGTTTTCAGCGTGACATAGTGCTAAAAAGAGGTAAAATAATAGATTAATACATCTTTTTAAACTCAGTGTGTTTTAAAATGTGGGTGGTAAATAGGACCTTAGGCTATTACACTGATGAAAGCAAATAATTAAAAACTGTTTGTTTGCCAAATGGGACAGAGCTCTTTCAAAAACAGGATGTGTCATGGTGTACACAGAAAAGAATGCATTAAATCTACATAGGCAACCAAGAACTTGGCCTTCCTTAAATTCTGGGTAATTGATTTTG
The DNA here is from genome assembly GCF_000699245.1 of Pterocles gutturalis. NCBI lineage: Eukaryota > Metazoa > Chordata > Aves > Pterocliformes > Pteroclidae > Pterocles > Pterocles gutturalis. The sequence continues at coordinate 30,530 of NW_010100538.1, read as the reverse complement.
TAACCTCAACATTCACATGATGCAGAATTGTGAATGGAATGTACTACAAGTTTGCTATAAATATCTGTTTTAATATGATAGTTTGGCAACATAATTTTGTAGTTCCATTTTCAAGATAAAGCAATTTGTTTCTTTTATATCATCTGGTAAGAAGCTATAAGCTCTTATAGGAACTCTGTCTTGCTTGGATTGGAGGGCAAGTCAACATCAGAGTTGGCTGAACTTGCTCCTTATAGGCTGAATTCTTCACCTCCGTGTAACACCTGAAGGAACACACTTGTGTGCCTTCTTGATGTTCCTAGTTTAATGGTTATCCATAAAATGAATCCCTCTGACATTTAGGTAGGACAACCCCAGTAAATTATTCCAGTCTCTGATATGGAACTGTAGTCACTCAGTTTTACACAGAGCAGGCCTCAATACTTCCAAAGTGAGAAAGTCTTATCTCTAAATTTGTCATTAATAAATTGTAATACTTCCATAAATTGTGTTATTCTGATTGAGTCATATCAGTCATGCTTTGATAAATATGCATGAATCCTGAATTTGGTCCATTTTTCCTTAAAATCTGGAGATTGTGGGTTTCTCCATTGGTTGAACTGATCAAAAATGTTTTATCAAGAAAATAAATGAGTTAATATGATGATAAAATTGCTGTTTTAATGAAAAAAACCTCACCTTCAAAAATTCAGTTTTCATTTTAAGATAAGCCTGACAAAACAACAAAATAATTATAAATTTTATTTCATTAAGTTAATAGCAAGACATTTTCCATTACTGTCCCTCCTCTCCCTCAAAATATGGCACCATAAAGGTGAAAAATATAGCAAAGTGAAGAAAAAGGTAGCACATATGACTTAAGCAAAATCTTGTTGGTTTGGGTTTTTTTTCAGATGTTCCCTGTCAACTGTATTTGCTTGATTTGTTTTCCTTTTCAATGACCTTTCATTATGGATGTTTGTTTTTGTTCATCAATCAGACCAGGAATTAATTTGGCATCTTACCTGTTATATAGTTGGTCATAAATGTGACAGTTATACGAACTGTGTCAGAATTTTTTAATGACTGACAAATAAACCCCAGAACATGTAATCTTTTATAAAGAATACATGTATTACAGTTTTAGAATACTCTCTTATTTAAAGGAAGAAAGATAAATTTCAAATAAATTAAAAGATCATTATGTGGGTTTTATTGTTTAAGTATTTATTGGACGTCTTAATTTTTTTTCTCAGATTATCCTGGATAAATTAAAAAGATTGATTAAGGAAGGGCCATGTTTTCATTTGAAATAGCACTGCTTTTTACTAGTGTATGTGTAACACCAGATTACATGGGCCTGATATCAGATAATACACTACTAGGTAAATAAACACAAGAAATAAAAGCAGCAGTGATCTAGCATCTTTTTATCATCTTCATGTTCAAGAACATACAATCTCTGAACCAATGTTTTGCTGGTGCTTGTTCTGCCATCAGCAAGAAAATCTATGCCATATAACAGTGTAGTGGAAGTCAGTATTTAAGGAACATCTGTAATTTTGGAAACAACCTATTTGATGACCTAGGTCAAGGACTAGTATAAATGGAATAAGTGAAAAAAAAATAATCCTTAACAAAAGAGACAGATTTTGTTGCACAGGTTTCATATCACTGAAAAAATCAGTATTTAATACCTTTCTTTTTTGGAGGCAACAGAAGCAATTTTGAAAGGAATTTAGTTATGATTTTTAACAAGGAAAGATTTGTAGACAAGGACTAAATAATAGTGAGCCAAAAAAAAAGAGAAAATTATTTTGATGAATTGATCAAAGAGAAAGTGATGATTTACGTCACAATCAGATCAAAATCTGTATTTGGACAATTTTCTAGGCTACCACACGTGACAGCAGTGTGCAACAGGAGAGAGAGGGAGCTCACAAATGCTACTTCTCTCCTACATTGTGTTTTCCCCCCAAAAACCCCAAACCAAAACAACAAAAAGGGTGTTTTGTAATATTTTTCATTTGATATGGAAAAGCTGAAAAAGTTTATAAATTATTCCTGTGTGCTTTTCCTCGGGAGAAAACCATTCCTTTACCTGACAAGTCAGCTTGATGAGGATCACTCACTGTACAGAGCAAAGAGGTGACACAACGCCAGCATTAATGTGTGGTTGACCATATTTTCTGAGACTTCTTACATGTTTGTACCTCAAAATCTCTGATATCTGACACCAAACTTTTAAATTACAAATCAGTGGAAAGTAAAATCTTCAGAGAAGAGACTAAAAATTTTCAAATTCGTGTGTAGGAAGTTCTGAATTTGTATTGTCTTACAGTGGAAAACAGATTCTTGGCTTCTCTTTATGCTTTTAGTTACTTGTACTGGAGGACTGAAAAGGAAAGAAAGCAAAAAAAATAAACAGAAAATGAGTGAAAGGCTGATTAAATAGTTGCTAGAGATACTATTTGTCTGCCTTACATTTGATTTACACTGGTGAAGTGAGTTTATCCAAAATATAGGTAAAGTAATATCCCTGTTTAAAACTCTGTAGATTTGATTACATTACGTCACAGCAGATTTTACTCAGCTTTTGTGTTTTATACCCAAAGCATG
>NW_010100538.1:14246-27914 GCF_000699245.1 Pterocles gutturalis | reverse complement strand
GGATTCATGTTGAACTTTGATCTATGACCCTAGTTGAAAGTGTTAATTAACACTCCTGATACGGTTTTTACTTGCCTCAAACATCCAGACGACCTCTAGCACACCTTAAGTGTGGCATCATAGATTAAAGGAATGACATACCTCCTGTGGTCAAAATTTGCTATGGCCGTGAAACAAAGCAGGGTCAAAAATGGTAGGTATTCAAAAAGAAAGAAAAAGGAAGAAGAGGAAACTCTGAACTTGTCACTCACTCTGTAAGTGTGGAATTTCATGTCCCATCCAACTATTCATCTCAAATAATTACAAAAAAAAAAAAAAGCTGTTTAAGAAATCTGAATACCCTTATAGAGGATCCTTAGTACACTGAGCATCCTACCTCAGCCACACAGAGATTTTGATAAAGTGTTATGCTGTGGGCATAAATATGTAAATGTATTATGAAAAAAAAATAAAAAGCTAACATGATTTTTTGCCTGTCTGCAGGCAAATGATCCCTCTGAGGCTGAAAAAGGGGGTTAGAAATCTTCAGGTGTAGGTCTGAGACCAAGGTGCACTTCAGACTCTGGACTTCTGTTGAATTTTTTAAAAATTTAAAAAATAATAAAAAAAATTCATTCAAAACAAAGAAAACATATGTGGGCATGGGTGACCCAAAGATACGTGAAACTTCTTTATATTCTACTGCTGAAGAGGATGAGCTGGTCCCAGAACAGATGGCTACACTGACCACCTCCTGTGAAGAGATCAGCACCTTCATGTCCATTTAAAAAGCAGTTTGGGCAATCAGACCTTTGCTGGAGTCAGACCCCTAGGTTACAAATTACTGTTTCCATTCAATGCTTCAGATAAAATAATGAGATGGGGTCATGAGCATATTCCCTTCTTGCACTGACCTGTGGAACTGAAATGGCAGTCAATGGACTTCTAGAAAGAAGAAACTGCATCCTCTTTTGTCTCCCTCTTCTCAGGAAATGCCATAAAAAGAAACAGACTCGGAGACTTCATAAAGCCTCCAAGGAAAATTTGTTGTTACCACTTACTTTCTCCTGAAAATCTCCACATATATTGGTTGTAGATGACAGCAGAAAAGCTCAGGACAGAATGACTGATAGGTAGCTGCTCTAAAACCTCTGACTGAGTCAGCAAGAAAACTTCACTGACATTTGGGGTTATGGAATTTTTCTGCATGACATTTTTCTAGATGCTACCCAAAAAAATAATCTAATTCTAAAGAATTTGAGAATCTCTCATTATGTATTTTACTCCTGTTATTCAAGAGACAAAGATAGTGGATGCACTTTTAGGAAAATAAAATTGTGGTTTCTATATGGTGTTTTTCCAACACTATTTTTTTAATCACATATATTATTAATTCTATATATTTCTAAAATGGCTCCTTAATTTGAGAAACTCGTTATCTTCCGTTTGCTACTCATCTCCTGTATCACTTTACATGTTTTTCTGCCTATTCTGCTTTGATAACATGTACTGTTAAACCTCGTTAGTCTGCTCGTTGTTCCCCTGATGCCTGGATAGCCTACATTATAATAATTGTAATATTTATGCCATTTGCATTTTAATTTGATATTGTATGTGAGTTGATCAAATGTTCACTTTTACTGAGCTGAAGATTCTATTAATATTTACAGTTTCAGAAAATTAGACAACTGAAATGATTCCATAATATCCACAGATTTATCTTAAAACTTTTCGGTGAAGAGGTCTGCCATCTTTTCATATTACCTGTCTGTATTCAGAAATGTTGACACAAAGAGAGAGCTACTGATATAAGTCAATCTCCTCAGACATGATGCTCTTAAGTGACAGTAAATGCAAGTTCAGGGGTTGTTTATACATTGACCAAACAATTCGTATATGATAGGTAAATTGAGTAATATTGGAGATGATCCCAAGCGTCTGAGAGACTGAGACAACCCTGAGAGAGGGGTGACACAGAGGGAGACAACCTGGAACAAGAGAGAGAGCTTCTCGATGGAGCCTCATCTATACGCTGGGCATGATGTGCATGATATGGAATAGACTATTAGCCAATTTGGGTCTCAATCCCAAATTTAAGGTTGAATCCTAGGCTAGTAATTGGAGCTGGGCTCCCTCCCACCTTCTCCTGCCCCTGCAGATGCTGGCACAGCAGAGAAGCTGAAAAGGCGTTGACTGTCCTGGCAGCAACTGTAAACATCAGTGTGTTATCAGCCTTCTCCTCAGCACAAATCCAAAACATAGCCCCACACTAGCTACTATGAAGAAAGTTAACTCTGTTTCACCTGAAACCAGGACACTTGCCTACAGTCCTTTTCAGTTATAAAAGAAGCAATCCTGCAATTACATGCTGTTGGATTTCGCTTTCTTTCTATTTAGGTATTTAAACTTCTGTAGTGACAAAACAATCAGAAACAGAAAGTTTTCCCTTCATTGAGACATACCTTTGCTCCCGTGGAAATTGTTTTTGCTTTGATGGGGTTTAAGAGGTTCTGCAAATTGCACTTCTGAACAATGAACATTGTTTTGTGTACAACTTTAATACTTTTTGTCTGACATTTGTTGTTAAAGAAATTAATGACAATTACGACATGGGGCTGTCTAAGCTAAAACAAAAATGCATTCTCTTGTAACCTTCTCTTTTTCAACCCATGGTGTTATTGACAGTTTTCTTCCTATGATACTATTATCAGATAGCAATTTCTGGTCTTTTATAGCAGCGATATAAAATTAGGATAGCAGCTCCTCTTACCTTTGATATACAGAATTCTACTCATGCAGAAAAGGCAGAATTTTAGATCTGAGATCCACCACATAAAGTTTCAGAGAGGTTTTGAGTTTCTAACAGATTTTCAAACAGGTGCGGAGTTATTCATCTATAACTTACATAGGAGTTCAGTGGTGTTTTGTATAAATGTGCAAAATAAAAATGTTATTTTACTTAAATTACGTGATTAAAAAATGTTATTGTATCTTCTAACCAATTCAACTACTTGCCTGTCCCATGTGTAGCAACACAGATACCTCTGTAAGTAAGGAAAAAATGCCTTCTGGCCTTCTTTTCCTTCACATGTGCATAATACTCATAATAACTAGCATGTTAATGAGTGCAAAAGAGAATATGGCATCTCTGGGCCTAAAGTGATATTTGTATTTTCATTGGTAAATTTGATATTGAACACTGATATAAAGAAGTTTTTTATAGGAAACAAATACTATATTTTAATGCAGGAAAGCACAACACGGACAGCAGAAATACAAAATTACACACTTTGTCCTCCCACCTTGACCATGACTAGAAGATACGAAATGGAATATTGAAATAGGCTGAGTATTAGAAAGACTAATGTGGGTTTTATGTTACTTAAAGAAGTAAAAAAAAAAAAAAAAAAAAAAAAAAAAAAAAGAGACAAATAGTTGAACAGTATATTTCAATGACCTTCACTAAGTAAGTTTAATAGGCCCAGACTTTATCTTTTTGTTGAGGCTGTCCTTATTCAAAGATCAGTTTTGATTTTGTGAGTAAGTGTTTCAACTTGCTAGAAGCAAGTAATCTTCAAGATCCTAAGCACTAAACATGGTGAGTTTTGATCAGCAGTGATTTGGACTATATTTAAACAGATAATCTAGAAGTGGAAGTAGTATCACTACCATTCAGCACATCATTCAAGATGAACATAGAGCAAAGGTTTGATAGTTCCAGTATGTATAAACTGTACTTATACTTCTGGTTTCCATACTTTTATATTTCAGTGTTCCTAGTTCATCTGCGTGTATTTTCCAAAAGCAACTTCCTAAGAATCTGATCTGAAGGTTTATTTAAACAAGTGATATTCTATTTTACTCAGCACGTAAGCAGACAAAGCAGCCCCCAGAAGAGGTTGTTTCATTTTTAATTAGATATCAAGTAAAAACAAAATCCCATAATAGTGCTTGCATATGACTAATACTTGTCTAAGAGATATTATTGCAGACTGTTATTTTAAAATACTTTCAATAACACCACTGACAGTGCCACCCAGCTTTGAGAGCTCAATCAACTGATAATGAAATAGTGTAGTTCCTTTCATCTTACTAACACTAAGAAATATATCTTTCCACTTATGTTTGCAAGTATCTGCCTTCTTTCTCACTGATGGGGAAATAAGCAGTTGAAAAGTAAAACAACTAGCTGAAGAACATACAGGAAAACAGTGGTGGAAGTGGGAACATGATCATGAACTGGCTACAATTCAGATGCTCAGGCCATAGCAATTAATTGTGTCCCATGTGACACTTTTTTCTTTTTTTTTTTTTATAAATATGAAAACCCTTGAATGTCTGTGTTCAAATTTTGCACAGTTTAATATTACATAAACTTCCCAGAGCCATTTACTGCACCTGTAGAGAAGAATTCTTCATGTCTTATGCAGGAAGCTCATTGAGAAAACATAAGAAGCAATGAATTGACTTGCTGTGTTAGAAAACAGAGATTTGAAGCCTTCTTCAAATCTGAAACAAAACAAAACAAGGGAAAAAAAAAAGGAAAAAGAAAGGAATATGGTTCGCTTTTAGTTATGGAGTGACTTAACATATTGTGAAATCAAAATGGTCTGGAAAGACCAGTTAAATGAATGCAAAACTTCATCAATTAGATTTCACAGGGACATTGACATCAATGCATTTATGTATGTGCTAACTAACACCATTCCAGGAAAAAAAAAATCAATAGAATTTATAGAAATTATTAATTAAGAAAGTGTAAAAAGTTGAAAAATTAAAAGATGAAGACCAGTGCAACAAAAATTAAATAGAAAAAATCTGAAACCGCTATACAAGACAGAAACAGTATTTACTTTAGATGAAATTATCACAAAACAACATTATTTTTATCAAAGAAAATGCAAGTTATTAGGATTCAAGATTTATCCAAAAAGCAGTTTGACATTGTTAGTAAGAATTAAAAGCTCACATAATAGAGCACAAACCATAAATTGATAAAACAAATAAATATGATCTGGGAAAGCAAGCTCTATGATTTTAATGACAAAAAGATAAGTTTTTTATAAAAGTACTGGATAAGAAATTAATATCTATTCTTAAACTTCGTCATTCTATATAAATTTTAAGAATCCCTTTAAGGTTAGTAATGGAAGACAATTTCTTAACTAAACTTGTCATAAAACTGTTCTTTTTAACGTTTCAGAACCTGTCCTTCCCCTAGATTTTCTGCAAGGTGTGTATTCTTTCTCAATTGAGGACACACAAGTACCAGGAAATAAGCAATAAGGAGGAAGCTATAGCAATTGTTTAACATCCACGTTAATTTAATTGTTCCATTATACCCACGAAACATCTAATAGTCAATGTTGTAGTACCCTCAAGGAACAGCTGACATCAAAACACATTTAGATATCCTTGGAATCCGACACAATTTTGATGTTTCACAAACCCATTGACAATAATCCTACATCACTTTCCTAGTTCCACTCTTTAATAATCATAAAAAGAGAATCTTATTAATTTCCATTTACATTAAGATGCATTTAAGACAAACAGTTCTAAGAAGTAGTGGAGATATTCCTAAAAGCAAAAATATTCTCCCATATTCAAGGCATCATGTCCTGTTATCTTCAAACTTTGAAATAATGTCTCCTGAGGATAGAAACCATGTGCAATCATTACAAAATAAGAATCAGAATGTGAGTGAAAAAGATAGAATATTATTTGTTGAGTTTCTGCCACAACCTTTCACAGAATTAGGGCTTAAGGGATTACATATCTTTATAACAATTTATTTTAGACAAGTAAAGTAATTATTGAAAACTGAAATTAGAAACAAACAAACAAATTAAAACCAAACAAACCAACCACCCACCCCCCTCACCCCACCTCCCCCCCGCAAAAAAAAAAAAAAAAAAAAAAGAAATCAAAACAACAGAATACCAGGGTAATTATTTCATTTTTTATAAGTCTTATACAGATTTCTTCCCTTCGTGTGTCCAGGCATTTATCTGTCTAGAAATCAATTTGCAAACACTAGAACAGCTCCAATGAGATTTTCCTGTGGCTCATCTTCTTGATTTGTTGTAATCCAGCAAACTTAAAATTGGAAAGCTCGCACTTGGAGGCATCTCCCAGTACAAGCTGCTTGCTCTAATAGCTGTGTTATATTTCTATTAGAACAATGCAAATTCACATTGCAAATTAGTTCTTTAATATGTGCAAAAGGAAAGAACACTGGTGATACCCTGTTATTTTGTTGCAGTCCATATAGAAGGCTGGACCATATCACGCAAGATTTACCTACCTCAAGCAATGTCTTCATAGCATCAAGAATACAAAATGCCTTTGGATAGTACAGACTTAGCCTACGTATAACTCTGTGGAGGGTTGTCACAGCAAATCATTATGATAAGGCTAGGAAACCTAACTTTTTGTGATTGACAATAAATTATTGCTGCTGTGCACTGAATCTTGGACTGCTTCCATAAAAATGCATTTTCAGCACTCTGACATCTGAACTTCACAGCCCAGAAGACCCTCTGAATTATTTTAGAAGTGAAGGTGTACCTGAGATATCCGTGAGAAGAACAGGTGCACCTTGGGACAGCTGCTTAACAGCAGCATAGAGTTTGTGACTGTTTCAGAACTAATTTCAGGAAATCCGTATGAACATCCCTGCACTGATAGCTTGTGTCTCATCATTGCTTTTTTACCTTACTCATTCTTCCAGATCTGTGTATCCCAGTCAAACATATTGGATCCAGTCACATACTGCACTTTCCTTGAAATTTATTTTTTTTTTCTATGGGATGGATGACTAAAAACCATAATCTGTTTTTTTTTTTTTTATAATGCAATAGTTGTCTACCTTAGTGCAAATTTCACTGTGATGATTTCATATTTACACCAATGCAATGGACAACAGTAGTTTGTCCAAGACACATTTTTTCACAAAATCCTTTTTTTGGTATTTCTAGTCTTTAAAGCTGTGCCAGTATTTTCTCCCTATTTCTCCCTCTCTCTCTTGTTTTATTGAAGTATCCACATTTTTAATAAGCCTTCTGCAGACTTAACTACCTCTCCCTCAAGGAAATAATTCCTGTTCTTATGCCCTAATGATTTATTTCAGTGTTTCCCTGGAATAATCTTGTAGACATTCATTCGTGATCAGTGAAGACAGTAATGTGTTTTTAGTTGCTCCATCCACCCCCATATCAGTGCATAATATTATTAACACCTGAATTTCTAGTTGCGTGCATATTTCCTCCACATCAGTTCCACTGCACTGCTCCCTTAAGATCAGTCTAATAAAGGTAGTGCATAGTTTACAGATTCTAAGAAGCTTGTCACATATGAGTTTCCTAGTGATAAGCTAAATAATAAATGAGCATGACCTATATGCATTTGAATTGTCTGTATATCCTGAAGGATTCCTATCCTCCTTATTGTGTCCTGATTCCTGTCCCTCCAGTCTGAGTTACAGCAAACAAAGTAAAGCTATACCAGCTACAAAAGCAGCACCAGATATTACCTTTCTTACAAATGCCAGGCCAATGAAGGTGAGTGAGGTTAGTGCCTTAAACTACGGATTTGAATGAAGCTTTTTACACTAGAGTTTGAAGCTGTGATGAACAGCTTGCTGGAGTTGTTTTTATTTTTTTTCCTTGGAAGAAATTTTGAGGAAAGTGAGAATGTAGACTTGAAATTTCTGTATTGCAATTTTTCAGTCTAGGGAATTCATAAAAAATAGACTGCAAACCATTGTCTCAGTTCTGATCTTTGTTACAAGAGCAGCTCACAGTCTCTTATTCCCCATGAAGTTTTGTACATGTGTGGTGAATTAATATAAGTAGTCTGACCTTGCATATAGCTCTATATCTAGCTTGCTAAAAACTATAAGCCATTTTTATCCCTCATCTATGTATAAATACGTTTTTTACTTATGTAATTTCTGTCTACCGTATGTTTCAACTTGGCAACCTTGTTCTTTAATTTTAGAGCATGTAGTTTCATAGTTACTGACAAGAAATGATGCATACAACTCTTATTTGATGACATGTTTTCCAAACACGTATATTTAGTAGAAGAACAAGAAATATCACAGTAATTTGCATTACCTATACGTTCTTTCTGACAGATAAAAATTTGGGTAACTGGAGTTCAGATACAGTACTTATAGTACTATCACATTAGTAGAAGTCAGCATTTTGTGAGGGCTGGTGTACTTCTCAGCAAAGTGACAAACAGATTGAAAGCTGGTTTCTTTATTTGACATGCTACACCTTAGAAGGCACATGTCATATGAAATAAAATACTGTGCAATGGCTTTAACTTCCATCAGTAATGGGTCACACACCAAAATGCCTCTGTCTATATGTGTATTTCACTGAAGTAAAAATCCTTTTCTCTGTAACAGTCTGGCACTTATTTAAACCCTACAAAACTAGCCAGTGGTCCTTAAAATAAAATATGTTGAAAATAACTTGCTAAAGCTAAGAAATAAAAGTGATGGTTAAAGAAAACATGAGAAAAAAATACAAGTGAAACTTTTGTCTGAAGACTTTTTTTCTCTTGCATGATTTGATAGAGAGCTGCAAGGGATTAGTGATAAATAAATAAGTAAATAAATAAATAAATAAATATCTTTGTCATGATTTCATATTTTCCTCCATGTCCTCCAGCTAGCTCAGTTTTATGCCCTCTTCTCAAAAAAAAAAAAAAAAAAAAGTTCTTAAACCACCTAACTTTGTAAGTTCAGGAACATCCTCTTAACTGTTAATCTTGACTCAGAAAATAAGGTGCAGATGGGATGTCCATGATGTCTGCAGATTTTCACTGAGTAATATTTTATAGAAAAATATTTTCTGAAGCCCTTCAGAAGGCAACATGCAGGGAAGTTATCTCAACTGACACTTTCCAGTGAAGTATTCAAAATTTGATCAATCAGTAGACTGAAAAATTTATTATTTTCACTGGATATTTTTTGTTCTTGGATATATGTTATGTCTTGAGGAAAAGAAAACATTTTAGTTCATTTAAAAATTGAAATAATGGAACTTTATAATTAATTAATGAATTTTAATTAGTCTTTAAAAGTTTTTTATTATTGAAAATAGCTATTTAGCACAGGCACTTCTGAAATGGTTACAAGGTAGAAACAAAATGTTATTACCAGTCAGTGAATGGTTTAAGAGATTTGTAATGGCATAAAGACCTTTTAGTCTCTTTGAATTAGATCTTTGTCTAGTATAAATCAAGGTAGGTCTACTGAGGGCAATGAATGTATATGAATTTAAAGCTGCTGAAAATCCCTGGTTCTTGAGAACAGAAAAGGTCGTGCATTAAAAAAGATCTTCTGAACAGTATAAGCCATAGAACATCACTCAGTAATTATCATAGTAACCTCAACAATTTATTTGCGAACCCTCTTTTAAGATGTCATTAAGTTCTCTTCTCTTCTCTTCTTCTCTTCTCTTCTCTTCTCTTCTCTTCTCTTCTCCTCTTCCTGTTCTCTGCTCTTCTGTTATTTTAAGTCTGCAAATGCTGAAAATAACAAATCTCTGAGCAAGGACTCTTTAACTGGAACGGTTCTGCACTACATTACTGTTCAGTCCTGACCTGGATCAATATTGTTTTCTGATGACTACCTATTTGTCAATGTTAACTTCCTGATGAGTTTTCAGTCCCATTCTTGCTGTGGAAGTGTAGAAATCACAGAAACTAAAATAATCATTGACACTCCAAGAGTTTGTTTCAGTTTAAAGCTAGTACTTTTGCTGAAAATCAGATAATGAAAAAAAAACAACGAAAGAACCAAACATGCTTGCTCATTCACACCAGTCCACAGCAAAAGCCTCTGTAATGCAGTTAAACCAACCAAAGAATGCCAAGTTTAGTGTCTGTTGCTTAAAACAGTTAATCTAGCTATATCATACTGATCCCTTTTATCAACATACACATCAGAACTCATTCTACCACCCTGATGTGTCAAAAAAGTCTCTTGTAGCAAGTTTTAAAAGCACTTGAATAAAGAAGAAAACTTTTTTCACTCTAACATATGTTGGCAGAGAGGTTATGATCAGAGAACAATCTAAAATTCATTCCTATGAATTCATTCCTATGAATGAAAAAAATTGTGAGATTTAACTACACTATAATTCTCATGGAAATAAAAACTGAATTCACTGATGTATTGCAACTAGAAACCTGTTTTTCAAGATGATTGTAATGTAAAAATAAAGCTAATACAATACCAAGCAATCTTATGCATCATTTCAGCATTCATCAAATATTCAACAACAGTAAACTGTTTACAATTAACATATACAATCAAAGTCCCCATAGAATTTTTTTGAAAATAATAGCAACTTATAATAAGTACAATATTTTCAACAATTTGCTACAATAATAGCAAATTGTTCAATATATTACTGAAAGAGATTGCAGATTACAAGAAAGGTTTGCAGATTACAAATGCATATACAAACACATGAAATATTATACTTTTTCTTCTATTATGAAAAATTTTATGTGATATTTTTCCACCTAAGAATGAGAAAATATATTTCTTCTTATACACCATAGGTCAGTCAATTGAAATTACATGTGATATGATTTTTGAATAAAAGTAGCTGCGACAGTCTGCCTATATTCATATAAACCACATCCAGTAAACACCAACAAATATTAATTGTGTTCTGTTTTTCTTTTGATCAATAAATGACTGGATATCTATTTAAAATTCTAGGGCACAGAATAAATATTTTGGGCTTTTAAAAATGTTAGCAATTCCTAACAAAATGAGATCTTTTGAAGAAGCCTACTATTGAAAATAAAAGCCTGAATAACTGCTAACTTTTGGTATCTCCATTTTCTTTATGATTTTTTTTAATTCCACCCTAGGCCATCTATAATTGGAATCATGAGTTCCGTGATCATGACGTCCCAACACCTTCCTCCTGCTGTCCTACAGAGAAATCCAGATTAGGTTGGAATCACTAGGATTTCAGCAGTACATATCAAATCTTGGAGTGTTTTCCCAGAAAGAACGTTCACATCTAATGACTGCTTTCCCTTCCACCCATCTTACACACACACACATTATTTTCAATAATTATGCCAGAGCAGAGACTCAATACATGACTGATAAATTAGAAAGGTGCTGACTGGGCAGCAGAGGCATGTAAGTGACATTTTTTTATAAAAGTGATCTGCATACAAGTGCATAATAAAATAGCAGAAACATTAGGAACTGATCTAAAGAAAAGCAGAGTTGTTTTTCAGAACAGCATTTTATCTGTAGGATGCTTCCTTCCATCACAGCTCAGTAGTCTATCATGTTATTTATCCTGATGACTGTTGGGCAAATGCCTCTATTGTATTTAGCAGATTGTGTAAGCAACCTGAGGTCAAAGTTCTGTTTTCACATCCTGAAAACGTGATCTTGAATTTCTATTTATTATTTTTGTGACCAAAACCACAGTACAAACAGCAGACATGAAACTGAAGCAAATATATTAAAAAAACAGCTTTATCTCAAAAATATTTATCCAAACTATTCAGCAAGCATCTATGAATAATTAACATATTTTTCAAATCAAGTCTAACTTAAGGACAATCTGATAACCAAAACCAAATCAAATCATAGCAAATCAGACTGCAGTTCAAGACCATTTGGAGTGTAATCCTTTGGGGTTATGGTCTGTTCCAGAGCACTTTACACTCTGTTACCTTCACTCCTTCCTGACAAAGATTGATCTGCTCTCTGACACCAACAGCTGCTCAAAGCTTTTTGAGCTCATTATTTACCAGTTTAATCAGTAACAGCAGTGCACCGCTGGACCCTGTGCAGTCCCACATCCCATGATCTTTTCTTGTCCCACCACAAGCCTCTCTAAATGATGCCTTCATCTGCTTTGCATAATTTTACCACAGGGCTCAACAGGTACAGAGTTCCTCACATTGGCCTCCACACCATAGATGAATGCTGTCTCAAGGACTGAAGTATTTTTCACAGCAGACTGTTAAGCATTGTCATTATTTAACCTTCAGTCTCTTTCCATGCTTAATCTTCAACTTTTTAGAGCAGTAGGTCATAAAAAAGCTTGAAGCTGAAACACTGCCTTAAGCTGTTTAATTGTGATTTTTAATGGGTCGTTGTGCTTTTATATTTGCCATGTACAAAGACTAAAAAAGAAGAAAAAAAAATCTCTTTAAAAGAAGCTTACTTTTTCAGATGTGGCTGTTGTTGAAAGATCTAGGTAGACAGTGGGGTGAAGGAAGTGGCTGAGGAGAAGTGAAAGACAGAAATATTTCAGTTGTCCCCAAGGGTGCCTCTGCAATAGACAACACAAGTGGCTCACTCTGGGATCCTTTCACAAGTGAAGAAGAGAGGTTGCTGTTGTCCTAAGAAAAAGAGGATCTTGAGGTAGTCCTATCAAGAAGCCAAGCTGCTTATATTCTGCTAAGTTGCTACTGTTCACCTTGGATAAAATACTCTCTAAAGTAAAGCAAGGTGTCCCTTGATGCTATTACATACCTTGAGGGTTTTTTTTCCCTCTGTTTCAAAGGAAGTCTTGTGACTCACTTGTATGGAATCACATATTTCAAGCTTATTAAGGTTTTGTATAAAGAAATTCTACTTCAGAACAACTAACACAAAAAACATTGTTCCAAGTTGAGTTACATGATAATTAGTTACCTTTAAGTAATGAGTTCTTCTCCATGGCTTTACACATTAATCCAAAGAAATAATGTTTTTTTTAAAAAAATTTGCATATTTCTCATAAAATATCTATTTAACCAGAACATTATTTTTTTTTACCTCTAAATTATTAAATGTATTTGTTTAAATATATTTCTGTGCATATCAATTGTTTTAATATCATCCTCCATTCCCATTGAGGTACTTGTGTAATGACGGTACAGCAAGGAAATGACAGGAAAGAAAAAAGGTTGAGGGTTTGGGGTTTTTTTGTTTGGTTTGTTTTTGGTTTTGTTTTTTTTTCAGATCAATGTATCACCCACTCCAAAGAGCAGGTGTTTGGCACATAACCTTGATTTCTGCAGAGCATCACTGTTTTCCAGATTTTTCTGTGCATACAGAAAAATATTTCATTATTCCAAACAGTTAAAAACAATCTTGTTCCCAGAAAGAGGGAGGTTTTATTTTCAAAACCGAAAAATGTTAACACATTTTAATAATAATAAGGTGTATGTTTCATATTCTCTATCACTAACATTTATTCATATTCATCACAGTTTATTTTTTTCTCTTTCTGTAATAAAAAGTGACATGGATTGCAGAAAAAACTTTATGTTATACAATATGGTGGTATTCCAAATGCAGGATGGGTGTAGTGCCAAAGGAGAATAAAAATTTGCCATTTTGGCATTCACAGCTGGATGGATCTTGAAAAGCTTTGCACAGCTGACTGAATTCAAGGGCATCCTAACATATGCACACACACAAATACATCACTTTTTTTTTAAAAAAAAGACATTCAATAACGAATCCTGTAGGGTTAACTACAGACGAAAATGTCACACACATGGTAAATCTCCCTCTGCTGGGCACTCACTATGTGACTTCATTTGGACACTACATAATGACCTTGGTGCTCTTTTGCCTTTATTGATAGAAATAAGCTGCAGTTTTCAGGAGTAGTCACTTCTCTCTCTCCTTAC
>NW_010100538.1:12248-14232 GCF_000699245.1 Pterocles gutturalis | reverse complement strand
CTTTCTATCTCTCCCATTTGTTCTCATCCAACAAAGCTTATGATGAATGTGGGTACCTCTAAATACTCTCTCTGCTTTCTTGAACTTCTCTTGTGAATATTAAGCCCTTTTGTCTTCCTCTGTGGGGGTTTCCTTGTCTCCAAATCTCAAATGCAGTCAAAGGTGGTCAAATTATTTTACAGAATTTTTTTTTCAATGTTCTGTGCTAACCCAGTTTGCATGCCAAGTGTAAAATAAATTTGCCTTTTTTCTGTCCAAGTTGGTTAAAAAAGCTATTAAAAGGTAAGCGTCCAGTTAAGTCAGACGTTTTCTCCAAAAGAGAGAAATAAGGAAATGCTGGCAATTTCTGTATAACTGTTCTTCTAGTCCTAGATTCTATATATACTACTAAAACATAAATATAAGCATCTCTCCATACAAAACAGGACAAATCTGGGTGCTAGAAAAATAGCACAGAGCAGCTTGACATGCCTTCCTCTTCATACACCACCAACTCAGGAGAAACAAGGAAAAAAGTTTACAATTCTTGTAAAAAGACAGAATTTAGGAAGCAGTGTATGGAGATCAGTGGCTAAGGAACCGGTTTGTGTAGAAGTAACTGTATAACAGGTCTGTTCATGAATGTAAATATTTGAGGATCCGTAAGTACCCACAAATAAGAAAGAGCAGAAGAAATGCTTCAGGATGCTACCATAATGGCAGTTTCTTCAGTCAGAACTTGTACTTTTAGTAATCTAGAACAAAAGCTAAAAATTGTATGATAAACAATACATTATAAAGCTATACAGAACAAAACATCAAACTTAGTGAAATCTGTTGGATGGGTATAGAATGAGCATGTTACTGTTAGGATATCAGAATGTGTCTTTTAGTGTCTCTTCCACTTGTACCAGGTTTAGTTAAGGATTAATTAAATCCTAATTTTATGAATCTCTTGACCACAGTTTTGTTGGCAATCCTTTTAATTTTTTTGTTGTTGTTGGTTGGTTGGCTGGTTGGTTGGTTGGTGGTTTTTTGTCATCCTACAAGATTGTTTCTCTCTTGCAGTTTCTTCTCCCAAACTTCCAACTTTCCACAGCAAAAGTCCCAGACTGCCACTTCTGATCAGGTCTGTTTTCAATACATATAACTCCTCTTGTTCTCCTGTATTCAGGCTTGTCCATCTGAATGTTCACTAGCTTTATTTTTTGTCTTCTTTCTGACTGATTCATTTCCTGGCTTGCTCAACACTGTCCTAAGTATTACCCTCCAGGTCAATTACAGGTCAGCACTACAAATTGGTGGACAGAAAGTTGTTCTGGTGCTTTAATATTAGCAGCCAGAAGTCCATTAAGAAGACCTCAACAGTTAATAATTAGAGTAAGTGGGAAAGTACTAGTGTCTGAAGTGGGTATGTTGATTTTAGCAGCAGTTTATTCAGGAAAATAAACATAAAATATGACAGAAATATTTCATCCATTTTATCTTATAAAAGAACATTATCCCTATGTAAAGGGAAATCCAGCCTCCAAACGGGAATAATAGCTCATTCATCAATGTTTCTCTGACATCCTCAAGAAATTAGCCAAGTAATACTAACTTGGTGCAGAAACTGCAAGAAAATGTCCAAAAGCAGTATATTTAAACAAGCTGTAAAAGGAATATAAATAACTCACGGATTTTATCTTCTTTTCTCGAGGCAGTATGAAAAGCGGTTAGGATCAGGAACTGTGTTTTCTGTTGTGTGCGGAGAGAGCTCCATAACACAGTGGACATGGCAAGAGCACAAGTGTTAACAAACAGTAGAAGATTTGAGCCAGAGAAAACTGTAGGGACTGGCTGCCTGGCAGAAGGAAAGCTGTGATGATAGCCATCCAGCCAGCATTTACTCTTTTCCTTCTGTTCTTTTGAGGAACTAAAAAGGACCTCAAGACAACTTTGGTCAGTCTGGTGCTCAAGCAGCTCTGTCTCAGATGATGATTATCCTAACAACTTTGCTGCTGAA
>NW_010100538.1:0-12180 GCF_000699245.1 Pterocles gutturalis | reverse complement strand
GAAAGTAGTATAAATACCTCATCATATGCTGACTGTAAAAGCTATGGTACAATGGGCTATATTTTGTTTGTCAGTAACCCTCTACTGCACAGCTATTTGAAAGTTTGTCTCTGGAGATAAAAAACTTTCTTTACTGTTTGTGTGGGCCAAATAAAGTTAATAAGCACATAGATCCTATCTTGATGAGGGCAAGCGTCCTATTATAGCCCTCTGCAGACCCTTTAGATGGGAGAACTTGCATATGAGGTAACAAAGGATAGAGGGAATAGAAGGAAATAAATGTTACTCTGAAGGTTTACCAGGATGTCATTTAATTTACTGTCAATTAGAGTTCATCTTTGTGTGCCTGAGAATACAACACTGAGTTAAAATAGTCAGACTAGCGGCTTTTGCCATGATAGTACTTTTCAATTTCTGTCTGTTTATATAACACTGTAAGAAGTTTTGAGATAAGAATAGTAGAATAATACACAATATTTTTATTTTCATGGGTTTACTGAAGGAATGTAACTTCTTTTTTCTTGTATAAACATTACTGGGTTTTTTTATTGTCACTACTGTGTTCTCTCTTAATAGCAGTAAGGTTTCTTGACACTTATTTTCTGTACTTCCACTTCATCTTCCTTTTCCACCATCTGTATACTTGAAGCTGCTTACCTTAATAACTGGCAGATCATACTTTTCAATCAATACCTTGCTGGAGAACTTTACTAAGATATTTATGGATATGCTAACCCTAAAAATAAAACAATACAGGGTTAGGGGGTTTTGGTTGAGTTTGGGGATTTATTTGTTTGTTTGTTTGTTTGTTTGTTTGATGGATTTTTCCTCAAAGCCAGAGAGGTTTAAAACAAAACTTCAAGAAAAGCCAAGAACTCACTTGTTTATGATATATACCTCAGGAAGTCCTTTAATCTATCAATAAAAGGATACCTTTTTTCTAATCTCCATCTGGAAAAAAACAAGCTTTATGTTACAAGGATATGGAACGAAGTCTTTCACTGTGGGATCTGTTTTGCAAGAAAGTTTATAATGCACAATTAAACTGCATATTCATTAAAATTACTTATTACACAGAACATTATTTTGTATAACAAGGTAAAACCCTTTAAAATGATAGAATACTTGAAAGGAACTGTAATTGTATAGCTACACTACAATGACATTTGCATGTCTAGGAAGTACAACGTACAAATCACATACTCATTTTTAAACAAATTTTAGTCTCCCTGAATTGCTACTCTCTAACTACTTTGCTGAATCATTATCAAAATACTACGTACAACATCACAATGATTCAAATTCTTCTCTTCAGAACATTTATTTCTCAAACATTTGGAGATTTTGAAATTTTTTAAGAATCTCCTAATAATTTTTTTTCTTGGTAAAGAGGGGCTTTAAAAAGAACATCATGTTAGATAGCAAAAATAGCAATGTAAAAAACAAAACAAAACAAAACAAAACAAAACAAAACAAAACAAAACAAAACAAAAACCAACCAATCAACCCCCACCAACTCTTAGAGATTTCTGTATTTTCAGTATGAGTGTATTAGGTATTTTCTGCATTAACATATTTCTTGACTAATCAGCCCTTTCAGCAATGAGATAAGTGCTGTAAGATGGGAGTGATATTTACATAAATACTGACTCTCTTTTCCCCATCTAAAACATCTCTCTGTCATGGACAAATTGACCTGCTTAGTTAAATAAATATTCCACAATTACATTTAAGCTAAATATAAATATTCGTACTATCATTAGTGTTTACCGTGAATGGGGATATAGGCAGAAAAAAAAGAAACTTTTTTTTGCATTAATATTTTCCTACTAGATGTAGATTTACAAATATGTAGAATCCAGTTCCAAGTTTTCAGTGTGTCTGTACTTTAGTAAATTTTATGAAAAATGTTAGCAATTTTTGTTGCCTAAATGACTGCATTCTGGTAAAAGCCACTGGGAAAATGTCAGTTCATACCCATTCCAGACTGTGACATTGTTTAATTTTCTGCTAGAAAGAACAGAAAAAAAGGCTTCTGTTTGCTCCCTAGTAATCACAAAATAAATTCAGTGGGGAACTTGTCTACTGATGCTGCAAGCATGCCACAAACTCCTCATCTAACAGAAAGAAAGGTACTAAAAATGCATTTCACTAGGTTAACACCTTTAGCACAGAACAGGTAAACATATTCAGTTTCTGTCTATCAACCAGAGAGCAGTTTCTAGTGGATCTTTAAAACACTGCAATGTAACACCTTCATGTCCTTAAAATCGTTAAACATTTGGCAGCATGTTATTAGCCCTGTACATACCAAAAAAAATGCTTTGTTCTTTCCTTCCTGCTTTCATGCTCAGACTTTTCAAACAATCAAAACATATGTAATAACAATGCAAACGGCAAGAGTTTAACACATGATGTTATTGTTAGCTTTCTAGCTTGCATAAATGCTGCAAGAGATGGGTGTGCATTTTGAAAAAACAATGTAAAAATGATAAAGTTAAATGAAGTTGTGTTTTGCATTTCTCTTTGATGACATTTTTCTACACATGAACTTAAAACTTTGTTCTGAGAATGTGCATGTGCCTTCATTTTTTATTTCTCTCTCTGTTTTCATTGATTTAAACAGTGTATATTTCCCCAAAACTTGGCAATACAGTTTTTAGTTAAATTTTACTAACTGGTCAGTAATGTTCCTTTTCTGTGATTAAGATCATGGGGAGTCACAGCAGTAGACTACGGTACAAAAATGTCATTGCACCTTTGTAGGGCAATGGATTATGGAACACCTTAATGATAAGAGGACAGTAGACATGCATGGTGCTTTTTCTGTAGATTCTGAGATCATCTCTATAAAGGCTCTGTTGAGATAGCAAAATCTTCTGCTAGATGGTTTATTTTCACATATTGCAAGGTATGCTTGAGATTGTCTAAAGTTTTTCAGACATTGAAGGGCAATGCTCAAGACACCGTGTGAATATTTGTTATCCACTGCGTCAGTCTGAGATATTGTTTGATTATGTACAATTGTTTGGAAAGATAACACCTAGTAAACTGGCCTTCTTAGTATGGATATTGTCAACAAAACATCACTGAATCTTTTATATTTACTTTTTACATTTATTTTATTTCTATTGCCCATAATTATGGCAAACTGGTAACAGAAAAATTAAAAATTAGTTGTGAAATCGATGTTGTAAAAAATGGACTCTAAAATACAATTTAAATGCAGTGTTAGATGTATTTAACCTTTGAGTGCTGAATTTTCATTGCTAAGCGTGAGAAAAGTGTATTAGCTGATGCTGCCCTCCGTATTAATAGACAAGCAGTTTATTCAGAAATTGTGCAAATAGAGAGCTTTTGAGGCTGTCCCATATTCTTTAAGCCATTGTATTTTAAGTATAATCAATCACTTGCTGATTCTTTCAGTGCTGAAGGATTTCCTGATAGTTCTGTTATTCTTTTCCTGTGGCCTTGCTCAGGACAAAGCAGGGCATCTTCATCCTTCACTGTCTGATAATCCTAGTGATCAAATTAATTTTTGCTGTTGAACTACTTTGCAGGCCTCCTTGTAGTCTCCATAGTCTCCACATGGAGTCAGCTGGTCCCTCACCACAAGTCATCTGTTAGATATTTCACAAACAAAGCTGCAAATAAATTGCTGTAGAGAACACAGCCTTCTCAGTTTGCTTTTAGAAGTTTTTGCAACAAAAGTATTGGACACACTTGAGGACTGTTGATAAATCATCATCATTTGATAAATCATCAAGTCTAATATTGATACACATCAGTATCAAGCAAGGAGTCAAAATTAGAGGGAATTATCTGTGTGTTTATGTAAGGACCATGTATTCTAAGAGTAAGGAATCTAACAAAAATTAAAGTGCCTTTTATAACTGTAAGCCAAGACCAAATATACACCAATTCTGAGAAATCACAGACTTCAGGTTTAGGAAAAAGACATTCTCAGATAACATTATCATCTTTCTATTTGAGTTCCCCATTGGCTTGCTGATGCTTTAAATTTTTTAATCCTTAGTAATGGAGATGACATCTGTCTTGCGTCTTAAACAATTTTTGAGATGAGACTAAGAGCAAGTTGGGACTAGGGATGCATGGTAATGCTGGGTTTGGAGGCATTTTTGTAGATGTCTTCCTTTTTTTTTTTTGTAGATTTATTCTTTTTTAAAAAAAATATCTGCTAATAAGAGTAAATTAATCCATTGTTAGTATCAAACACAAATGTTAATTTTTGGTCTGGGACAGGTTGCATAAATACATTAGCAATACAAGGACCCAAACTGAGGCCATTTTTCTGAAACTAGATGCCCAAAATAGGAAATAAGTTAGATACCGTACAAGAAGTTTAGATTAATAGAAAGTTATCTAGAGTAGAATAACGATTATACAATGACAAATTCAGTAATATATCTTCATAAAATAATATCTACTTGTGATAAGAAGCAATTTTTAGAATTAAATCCTGCATTTTATAAACAAGGGAGGTGAGAAATAAAGAGAGAAAAAGAGTTTAATGGTGTGGTGGGTTGACCCTGGCTGGACACCAGGTGCCCGCCAAGCTGCTCTATCGTTCCCCTCCTCAGCAGAATGGCAGGGGAGAATAAAAGGTTAAAAAAAATCTCATTGGTCAAGATAAAGGCAGTTTAATAAAGCAAAGGCAAAGGCTTTGTAGAAGGAAAACAAAAGATTTACTGATCTACTTCTCTTCAGCAGGCAATGCCCAGCCACTTCCTCAGCAGCAGGGCTTCAGGTGCAAGTAACAATTGCTCTGAAAGACAAATATCGCAATAAAGAATGCCCCCCTCCCCCCTCCACTCCCTTTCTCTTAGCTTTTCTTGCTGAGCAGACATCATATGGTATGGAATATCCCTTTGGTTACTTTGGGTCAGCTGTGCTGGCTATATCCCCTCCCAAGATCTTGCCCACCCCCAGCCTACTGGGTGAAGTAGGGGGAATGTTGCCGAGGCAGCCTCAATGCTGTGCAAGCACTGCTCAGCAGCAGCCAAAACACTAACAGGTTATCAACACCTTTCTAGCTACCAATGAAAAACACAGCACTATGAGGGCTGTTATGGGGATAATTAGCTCCATCTCAGTGAGACACAATACAGATGGACAATTTGTGATCTTAATTTTAGCAATTAAATGTATATACATAATTAAGATATTTTCTGTTAGGAGAATGAGACTTAAAGAAGTGAAATAAAATTTTAAATTGTGATTGCCTCCCACTTTACAGCTCTGAAACATCCTAGCATAACAATGTCCCATAACAATGTTTTCAGAACAAAGTAGATAATTTTTAGAGAATTAATTGAGAGAGATTACCTCTGAATGCTTGTTCCTAGGCAGGTGTTCCTTCTTCAACCTATAGAGACAGAAGGAAAACAAACAAACGGAAATTAAATGAAATCCAAATACGATAATGATTACTTAGTAGCTGTTGTTTACTTACCCTGCAGATGCTTCTAGATTCAAAGTCAAAGTTATTCAGACCTCATGAGAGGACAATAATTATCATTCCTACAATAGATAGGAAATCAAGTTTAGAAATGGAAGAGTACAGTAAAAAAAAAAAAAAAAAAAAAAAGGTGAAAGAGCCAAGTGGAAAAAGCAAGCCCAAACACAAGTACAGGAGGACTAAACGCCTTGGAACTGCCCGCTATCACTATCTTTTGCTTTTGGAGTCATGAAACAAAAGAGCATGAATCTTTACTTACTTTCTGATCTAACTGTGAATAATTTCTCAGATGAAGTGCCTGATCCTACCACCATTTTATTTTCAAATTCGAGGTCAGAATATGCTTAAACTTCATGTTGGAAAAGCAGTGAAAGCACCTGAATGAAGATTTAGCCTCTGTAAGTTAAAAAACTTTCTGCAATACTAATTTTATTTTATCTTTACAAAATAAACTAATATGCAACATACTATGTATGTGGGTTTTTTTTTTTTGTACGATACACGAATGATTCAGAAACAATTTCTTGATTCTGTTCTTTGTTGTTTTTCCTTTCTCTCATCATTATTCCCTTTATAATGCTGAGAATGCTTTGTGATTGATGATAAGAATTTATTGCTTGGGCTGTTTTCGTTTTATCTGACTATTTATCCATTTCTCTTCTATGAGTGGAAAATAAGAAATAATGGGTAAAGATTTGTAAAGATGTGCAAATACTTAAAACTACTGTCAGCATGCTCAAATACAAAAGGAATATTTTTAAAACTGCAACTGGAAATATTCAGTTTATAATTTTGTATCAGCATAAAAAATTACAATTTTTCTTAAAAAAAAGAATATTTTCTTTAAAAAAATGTGAGGGATGAGCAAAAAAAAAAAAAAATGGAACAGAGAGGATGGACTTAATCCTTTAGGTATTGTGCATACTCAGCTGTTGCTGAAATCGATGTGGATATGAAGGATGTCCAGGATTTGAAGGATCAGATGGAAAGTAAGCATGTTTAATTTTGAAGGAAATGTTTATGCTTGGGTTTCTTTTTCTCTACTGTTTACCATAGTCCACTGATATAAGCAAGGGTATGTAGACGAAAATGGCATAAAGTTAATTTCATTTAAAGTGCACAGAAAAGAGAATGATGAAGTGTAACTATTTACCTCTTTATCAAGAACACTTACTTGTCAACTGTGGTAGAAACTACAATAGAACTATAAAGAATGAAAACAGTAATGGCAAGAGATATTTCACTGACCCACTCTTGAATGTAAATGCATAAGGAAAACTAGTTTAGTTATGTATTTAGAGGGCAGAAAAAAATCTCACAAAGTTTTGATTTATTTATTAAAATTTAAATATTAATTCTGGTTTTATGGGAGCAAAATTAATGATTATTTAGTTCAAAAGCCATCTGTATGGTGTGCCTACTGACATATTTATTCTAAAAATTCAGCTTTAAAATGTTCTGACCCTTATTTTTTTCCATTTGTTTGAGAAAGAATCAGATTTTTTATAGATCTGTAAACTGATAGTTCTTACTGGATCTTCAAGGAAACTGAATTTTTGATTAGCGCACACAACTGCATATGCATAGTGAGAAATTTAAAGTTTTATGTATGCGAATATATATTCTGCTTAGTCAGAGAACCTGATGCAAATATGGGAATTACTTCTAGTCTTTCCATGAGGTATGTTGAATCATCTTCAAATAAGGAACATTTCAAATAAAAATACCACAGTTCCTTTTTTAAGTATTTCACCATTACCATCCTTGAGATTTTAAGACATTCCTCATGTTGCAGAATTTGTATGTGATGCTTAATATAAAAATCTGAATCAGAATAAGAAAAGATATTTTATATGTATGTACTGGTTTTGGAGGTCATAACAGTAGTTTTCTTCATAGTGGCTGGCCTGGAGCTATGTTTTGGATTCGTGACCAAAACAGTGTTGATAGCACAGGGATGTTTTAGCTACTGCTGAGCAGTGCTTACACAGTGTCAAGGCCATTTCTGTTTCTCACTCCATCCCACCAGTGAGCAGGCTCAGGGTGCACAAGAAGCTGGGAGGGGACACAGCTGGGACAGCTGATCCCAACTGACCAAAGGGATATTCCATACCATATGACATCATGCTCAGCATATAAAGCTGCGGGAAGAAGAAGGAAGGAGGGATGTTCAGAGTGATGGTGTTTGTCTTCCCAAGTAACCATTACGGGTGATGGAGCCCTGCTTTCCTGGAGATGGCTGAACACCTGCCTGCTGATGGGCAGTAGTGAATGAATTCCTTGTTTTGCTTTGCTTGTGTGCATGTCTTTTGCTTTACCTATTAAACTGTCTTTATCTCAGCTCATGAGTTTTCTGACTTTTACCCTTCTGATTCTCTTTCCATCCCAATGTACGGGAGTGAGGGAACAGCTGTTTGGAGCCAAGCTGCCAACAGTGGTTAAGCCACGACAATGTGATAGGTGAAAATGGCTGTTTCCTGAGGAAGTCAAGAAGAAAATTGGGCACTTTGTTACATTTTAAGTAAAACTTGAAAACTACTTATTGATACCTATTTTTACTTAGCTCTAATAGAAGGTGCAAATATCACACAAAATGTTTTAGTCTCATCTGTTTTTTATCCACTGTTCTTTGTTCTAAAGGAAAAGATAAGTCTATCAAGCTGTTGCTTCCCACCTGATCTCTTCTGACTATTTCCAGCTATTCCCTAACATTGATACTCTTGATTAATATTCTAGCATATTCCTTGCCAGGGTCATCACTGCTTTTATTCTTTGTACTGTCACCCCTTTCAGCTTCAACTGTTTATTCTGAGCGTGCCTCCACTGGTGTGAGACTCTGAAGAAGCACTCGTGTCCAATGTCCAAAAGTTGCTGAGGTGCAAGTGGCCTTATCTATGAGTCGGACTTCACTTAGAAAGTGTTGAACAACACACTGTTTTTTTAAAACAGGTGTTCAGTCTCACAGGCACATTACTGAGATGTGAGATGGAATTAATAATATGTAGCTATCTACCTGTATGGTGTTTTCAGTTTGAGAAGTTGGTGTGTTTATATTGATATACTGGATGTATCAGAACATGCTGAAACCAAGAGCACTGACATACACTTTCACTATAAACATTTATGATTACTTCAGACAGAGCTTGCCTTGATATCACACTATTAAATTGGTATGTACACAAAGTGCACAGCTGACTGAGGCAGAAGGAAAGAGACAAGAACAAATAGATGTGTTAATAGAAGAAAACAGAACAAGCCACAAAGAAAGTAAAAACTAAGAGTGTTTCCTAAAGTGTAAAGTTTGTTCCTGTTTTGATATACGACAAGAAGGAAGAATTTTAGGCGAGGCAGAGAACTTCAGGGTGAAGCTGGCAGAGGATGGTTGGGGAAAGAAAGACACCTCTGTGGAGTTCTGTGTGATGATCATGTCTGCAAGAGCAACAGGCATCTGACCTTGTCTCATTTTTGTCACTGAAGGCATATGGGAAAATCAGTGGCTCAGGAGTGTGTACCCTTGTGTGAGGTTCTTGCCCTTCTCACACTGTGTGACCCACAAAAGCTCTGCACCTCACAGGAGTACAACTTTCTTGTACAGGCTCACTCAGGATACCAGTTTCTCTGTGTGCGATCTACTGTACATGAAATGCTGAAGGAGACACAGTGATCATGGACATGACTACGAGTCTTTTTGCTTCTACTATATTAGTAACTATAAGCAGATTCCAAGACTGAAGCAGAAGTGCTCAGAATAAATTAATCAGTTACTTCTTGCTATTTGTGCTTATCTGTAACTTAACGAGGTTTGTGCAAAATCCTAAGAGATAATGGCACCAACGTATTTCCCACACACTGCCCTTCCAAACCTCAGTATTAGTCAGTTCAATTTATTTCTCAGAAATCTTAATTTCTTTATGTGCAGTTTACAAAATCCCCTCAGAGGCTGGTCACAGTAAAGTTTATAGTACTATAATATTCCATATAGAGAGATTATCAGGAGGAGTCTCATTCCACTATATTCCCCTGGAAAGAAGTAGATGGAGATTTTACTGCAACATCAGCATCATTTCAGGCTAGTCTGCAACTTCCAGTATACTACAGGTCATCTGAGTATGCTGCTATTTATTTTTATTTCCTCTGTGCAATTTGTCAGATAAGCCAAATGGTACCATTGATACCTTCCAACTGTAACACCTAAGTTCAACCACAGAAAATTCACTGTTTCTCAGGAAAGAAGTGGCAAAGAAGTCCAGCATGGAGGACAACCACCTTCAGAAATCCTAGTTTGAGGATGATGGAAGTGTGTACTGTGACTACTCACGTAACAAGATCAGGTTAGAAGTCACCATCGGTCCTTCCTTGAGGAGACATTCAAGTTATTGTTAGCCAGGTCTACTCGATTTTGACTTCACTCAAAAATGTAAGGTAAATGAAAGACAGGATCAAGTATTTAAATATAGAGAGGAAGAAGTTAATGATACATCAGAGGAAATTAAAGAAAAAAATTGTCGGAACATTTGGATCTTGATATCACGTTAATGAATGTAAAATTCTCATACCAAGTGTTAATTTATTTAAGGAAAAAAGGTAACATAGCAAGATAATAATGACAAATGAGTAGTAAAAACAAGTTAAGAGGCAAGCAAAGATTTTAAATAAGTTAGTGTGACACTATCTTCAGTTAATCAGTAATAATTCAAATATAGAACATTTTATTTTTACGATGCAAAGGGGGAAAGCTAAAATGAAATTATAATAAATTTGCATATTTTAATTACATGGTAAATATAGACTAGGCTAAACTGTTGCAAGAATAACATCAGTACACAAGAACCCCAATCACATGACAATATTTTTTGTTCAAACTTTCTACTTATTTCAGTAAACCAAATTCTGTTTTCAGATATAACACTGTGATTTCAGTAGTTTACAAAAAAAAAAAAAATAAATTTCACTTCTTTCTTATTATTCCTTAGATATGGCATATTAGTCATTGCATGTTGGTAATTTATTTTAATTTAGTCAGATATGCTTTATCAGTACTTTTATACTTTTTACCTGGGGCTCTGTATGTTCTTCTCAGTTAGAGGTTAATCACTGTTCCCTCATTTTTATTTATATTAACTACTTGTCTTGAATTTCTCAGGCCATACAGCCATGGTAGATAGAGTTTAATCAGATTAATTCAGAAAGAAATTACTTAGTTACTATGGTCATGGTATAATGTAGATTACAAATCGTGTATGATTCAATAGGGTTGTGATGGGCTGACACCAGCCAGCAGCCAAGATTCTACACAGCCACTTGCTCCCTCCCCGTCAGCAGGATGGGGGGAAAAGATAAGAAGAGCAAAAGTGAGAAAACTCACGGTTTGAGATAAAGACAAAGAAATACGTGAAGGAAAGTGGGGGAAAAAAAACCCAAAAAATACAAACGGAACAAAGGAAATCACTCACCACCCTCTACATCAATGTTTAGCCAGCCTCCAAGCAATGGCCACCTTGAAAGCCAAAATGACCCACTATTCTTCCTCTAACTCTATTTGTGTTGGTGAGGACGACATCATATGGTATGAAATATCCCTTTGGTGGATTTGGGTTAGCTCTCCCAGCTATGTCCCCTCTCAACCTCTTACCCACTCCCACCTGACTTGATGGGCAGCCTGCAGAGTGGGAAAAAAAAAGAAAGCCTTGGCACTGTGTAAGCACTGTTCAGTTAGCACCAAAACACTGGTGTGTTACCAACACTATTTTAGCCAGAAATCCAAAACAAAGCATCATACAGGCTGATATGAAGAAACTTAACTCCAGCCTAGCCAGACCCAGATCAAGTGTTTCAGATTGTAAAGGACTATTCATTGACTGTCGAGGCTCTGATAAGGCGAAGCTTCGTGATGTCTCAAAGCATTTCAGTTGTAGACTCTAAGCTCTATTCCTTGCAGATAAGAAGGAGCGAAGAATACACAGAAGGCCTTACTCCCCTCAGTAACAATGGACTTAGTCTTGCTCTTACAACAAAGTAGGAAACCCTTGCTGAGTAAGGCCACTGTCTCTAGCTTGAAGGTGCCAAGAAAGCCAAAGTTAATCTAATACAGGGTCCGCACGACCTCCAACTCAATTGGTTGAAAGGGTTAATGCTACCCTTCCCCCTCTTGCACATGCACAAAAGGACATTTCTCCCATGCTAATTAAGGGAAACACCTCCACCGGTTCTTATGCTAATTGAAGAAAATTAGGCAGAGATCTGAGAACTTTTGCCTATAAAAGGTGAACGAGCAAAAGGGGGGAATGGGGACCTATCACCTGAGGACTCCTGGGATGCTGACCAACTGATCGAACAACACCCCCCCTTAACGTTCATCCAGGGATCCAAGGAGTGGTGATAACTTTGCTGTCTTTCCCTCTTCGTTTCTCTTTCCCCTTGCCTTGCCCCTCCTTTTCTCTCTTTGCTCCCTTCCCTCGCTGTTTCTCCCCTCCTTTTCTTTCTTTCTTCTCTCTCATTGTTTTCTCCCTCTGTTCTCTTCCCTCACCCATTCTTTTTTTTTTTTTTCCTTCCCTCATCACTGTCTCCCTCTCCTTCTCTCTCTCTTTCCTGTCTCCATTTTCCCTCTGGAACAAATGGTAACATTTTGTAAGTTTAATGTGTTATGGGTTTTGTCTGACAGCAAGCAAGGGGTTAAAGTGATGGCTCCTTTGTTTTTTTTT
>NW_010100537.1:61409-76155 GCF_000699245.1 Pterocles gutturalis | reverse complement strand
TGGCCGGGGGGGGCTGCCCGCAACTTTCTCCCAGCCCCGTACGCCTGTTTTCCATTTTGTCCTGTTTTCCAGTTGCTTAGTGTTTGCAGGCACAAGTAGGTATGGGAGGCTTTGTGGGGGAGGGATTACCTCTTAATATTTGCAAAGTGCTGTAATTAATGGGGGTGTAAATAATGTTAGTAAACAAGTGACACGCTCGATGTTATTTTTTTCAGTTTTCTCAGTGTTTCAGTGTCTTTCGTGCAGCAGAACTTGTTGCAGTAGGAACTACGGAGTTGCCTCAGGTTGGGCAGTGAGTTGTGAACCCTAAAAGGAGAATTTTTGTCTTTGAATGTCTCAGTCTGGCAGTCTTTTTTACCATGCTGTTTTCAAGGTGGATTTCCTGCAGTTTCTGTGTGGGGCAGGCACGTTAGAAGTTGGATAAAAGAAAAGGGAAGTTGAGGAGTGGGACGAGCGTGAGGGAGGAAACTAAACAAGCGCAACCTGCAGCAGCCGAGCAGGAGAGTGGGGTTGTGAAAGCACAACGAGTGCTTCTGAGGTATCTGTGCTTGTGGTGCTGGTTCAGAGCTGCCTGGTGGAGAGGGGGAGGAGTTTGGGTTCTATCAAAACCATTCTGAACCAGGTATCTGTTAAAACAAGGCTTGAAAACTGTGGCTAGCAAGCAGATGTAAATAGGCATCGGGGGCTGAGACGTGCAAGTGCTATTTTAGTAAATAGTAATTTATTTGGACCTCGTATTTACAGTCTGAAAAGCATCATAATAGCTGCTCTTCTTTCAGGAGATATGATGTGGTTGACTATTTTAGGAATATGAGATACTACCCCACAGGGGAATGCTTTGGTACTTCTCTGTATTTGTTTTTGTGTATTTTTTTGAATGATTTGTTTTGAAAAGAGAGTGAAAGACTCTCCAGTGTAGGGCACGCGTGGGACCAGACCTTTTTTCAGCCTGTGTGCACTGCTGTTCGTCCACTGATCTCTTCCAGAATCCACTTAAAGGCTAAAACACTTATTTAGAAAAGCATGCTGAAAACTATCAAAACTGAAGGTTACACGTTACCCTGGGCTGCATACCTGGATTCATGGCAGGGGCAGCTAAAACTAGGAAAAAGATGAGTAAATGCTTGCCAAAACCTCAGTTCTGGCAAATATTTCTATTTGTGTATTCAGCGGGAATGTTAAAATATTCTGGTCAAACTCCAGCTCCAATCTTCAAAAGTTTTTGGTTGGAAATAATGTCTTTTGATTCTTGTCCTAGCTTGTGTGCTGGTGTTGGCTCCTCAGCTGCTGGTGGTTGAAGTTCGTAGGGTATATTATAAAACCGCAATAAGAAATGTGGCAGCTCCCAGCTACCCTATTCTTCTGCTCCTGAAAGGTAACATAAAACTTGCCTTAAGTTTGAGAAACCTTCCATTTTGTCTTCAGCTGTGGGCTTTGATGGCAGCTGGCTGTAGATCTCCTTGTCCTGGCAAACAGCCGTCACAGGTGGTGCTTCTGTGGCCGTTCCATCCCCCTCTGCCTCCTTCCCCCTGCCACCTTCCAGCCTGCTGCTCGTAGGCACTTCAGGGAGCTAAGCCAGGGGAAAACTCATGGTTATTCTGGTACTGGTTTGGCTTCATGCCAGTTGAGTCCTCCTAACCAGGGAACTGGGATCAGGTGTCCCCTGGTGCACTGGAGGCGATGGGAATGTGGGGAGGGGAGAGCACTGAGGTAATATCCACTGAACTCAGCTTCATCTGCTGTGGTGGCTCAGTGTTAGCTGGAAACAAGGTGGTAAGCAACAGAAACTTGGCTTTTCTGCTTGGTAAAAGTACCTGGGGTGGGTGTGTGGGTGAGGTGGATTCGTGGGGCTCGCTGTGCCTGCTCTTAGGTGTCCAGGGCTGTGAACTGGCACAGCAGGATCGCACTGCGAAGCAAGGAAAGGGTGCCCCGCGCAGGCAGCGGGTTCAGGGAGGAAGTTACTGTTGATAAACAACCTTTTTCTTATTTCCTGGCTCATTCAGTAAATTTGCAGCTGCAGATGACTGTTAACTTGTGACTTAGGGCAGTGGCTGGGTGTCCCTGCAGTTCAAGGAGAAAGCTTTGTTAAGGTGCTGCTGCGCTGTCGTACACAAGGTTGAGACAACAGTGCAGAGGTGTGAGGTGAGTACACGGTGTGTGTCTGACCTGGAGTGTACTCTTCAGATACAGTCCTGCAGGGGAGCAACCAAAAGGCAGAGACAGCGTGTCTGAAGAAAAGAGATGATTTATCTGGTCTGCTGAAGACTAGAGCAGGCAGATTACATCTGTACCGGTAAACTCGAGTTTTAGGGCTTGTTTTCTGGCCCCAAGGCCGCCTCCCAGAATCTATGTGTGTCTGTACCGCTGAACCTCCATCCTTTGAACTGGACGGCTGTGGGCAGGCTGGCCTGGGCTAATTCTTGAATTTCACTGCAAACTGGTGTCTGGGCTCCATTTGTAATCTTGCAGGCAGGTCTGTGCCAGGAACCTCGTGCTAACCTGATGATGCGGTGCCCCGGCTGCGGCTGAGCTTAAACATACAGCTGGGGTGGTGCCGTGGTTACTGGAAAACTGTCACTGGTGCCCGCTAAGCTGGTGCAGGCGGATGAGAACAGATATTTGGTGATACTTTTGGGTGAGCATCATCGTCATGGTACTGAATCGATAGTCACAGTGGCTGTGGTTGAAGGGCGAAACCACCGTGTTGTGTGTGGCAGTGGGACTTTGGTTCGGCAGCAGGGAAGCTCTGCGTGTTGTTTTGGCTGCTCAGGTCTCAGGGTTGTTGCTGTTCCTCTTGCTTATGTTTAACAGTCCTTGTGATGCAGCTTTCTGAAACGGAGAGGGACCAGAGCACAGCCAAATGCTCCGTGCATCTGCCTGCTGCCGTCCTCCGCTCTGCTGTGGGATGGAGCGTGGCAGCCAACGGGCTGGTGTGGTGCCTTGGTGGCCGGTTTAGATCCATTGCTGGATGGAAGCCACAAACAGGCTGTCTTTGTGCTTTGTTTGTGTGGAGGAAAGCGTACGCTGTCCCCTGCCAAGTGTGCAGCAATTTGGTGTTTGTTTTTCATGGGAAGTCCCCATGTGTGACTTGACAAAACACTTTTCTGCTGTGTGGCCGCAGAGCACCATGGCGCAGGGGCTGGGGATGATCTCTGTGGATGCTCCTTGGCCGGGTCATCTAGGAACATGAAACGTGGAATTTTATGGTACCTGTTTGTGAGCTGCTGCAGCCGTGTTTTTTCCTGTGTGCCGTTTCCTGTTGGGTCAGCCTACTTTGTTGGCTCTGGAGGGTGTAAATCCAGTGTGAGAGTGCCCGTGGGGAAGCAGACGGAGCCTCTGTGTGTTGCGGTGGGTGTCCATGTACGAGTCCTCTCGTGATGCTGGCAGTTACTGTGTCGCTCTTGGATGTGAACTCGGTGTCTCTCTTGCTGTGGGGGTTTGTTTGCATCACTTGTGTCAACCGAAGAATTAAAACGAAGAGGCATGCTGTCTCTGACACCGACAGCACAAAACACACGATCTGATCTGGTGTGTGCAGGCTCATCTGTGGTGTCAAGCAGATCACAGAGTGAGGTCAAAAGGTGAAATCGAGTAGAAGGCTTATTTGTGCGGGACACAAACGGCATGCTCTTGCAACTTGATTTTATTAAGACTGCCCTTTTCGCTAAGATGCTGTTTTATGCGGGGTGATGGAGTAAGGTGCGTGAGGGATGCTGTTTTCCCCCTGCTTTCTGCTAAATGATGGATCCAGAAGGGAGGGTGGAAGGATCTGAATTGCAGAAGTTGCCCACAAGTACCCAAGTCCGTTTGCTCACCCAAATCCCAGAATGGTTTGGGTGGGAAGGGACCTTAAAGCCCATCCAGTGCCACCCCCTGCCATGGGCAGGGACACCTCCCACCAGCCCAGGTTGCCCAAAGCCTCATCCAGCCTGGCCTTGAACCCCTCCAGGGATGGGGCATCCACAGCTTCTCTGGGCACCCTGGGCCACTGCCTCACCCCCCGCACAGGGAAACATTTCTTCCTCACATCTCGTCTCCATCTCCCCTCGCCCTGTCCCTGCACCCCCTGATCCAGAGCCCCCCCATCTCTCCTGTAGCCCCCTTTCAGCTCTGGAAGGTGCTGGAAGGTCTCCCCGGAGCCTTCTCTTCTCCAGGCTGCACACCCCCAACTCTCTCAGCCTGTCCTCGCACGGGAGCTGCTCCAGCCTCGGACCATCCCCGTGGCTCCTCTGGACTCTCTCCACCTGGTCCAGGTCTTTCTTTATGTTGGGGACCCCACAGCTGGACACAGCACTGCAGGTGGGGTCTCACGAAAGCAGAGTAGAGGGGGAGAATCCCCTCCTGAGCCCTGTTGCTAATGCTCCTTTGGATGCCCCCAGGATACGGGGGGTTTCTGGGCTCCAGTGCACGCTTCTGGCACATGTTGGGCTTCTCATCAACCAGCTCCCCTGAGTCCTTCTCCCCAGGGCTGCTCTCAAGCC
The DNA here is from genome assembly GCF_000699245.1 of Pterocles gutturalis. Taxonomy (NCBI): domain Eukaryota; kingdom Metazoa; phylum Chordata; class Aves; order Pterocliformes; family Pteroclidae; genus Pterocles; species Pterocles gutturalis. The sequence continues at coordinate 71,674 of NW_010100537.1, read as the reverse complement.
ATTAATACACAGACTTGAAAATCTGCAAAGGTTCCAAGGTTGCTGCAAAAATAGGCAGGAATTCAGAGGATTCTGTAAAACACCAATTTGAGGGGCGGATGATGCTGTGACTGTTTGCCACCACGTACTCCAAGTGCCCAGCAACACCTTTTGATGGCCAGGTTGAATTGTATGTGCTTGCAGATTGCTCTTTGAGACCAGTATTGCTTGATTTAACTGGGTACAAAAGGTACGTGATGCCCGAGATGTATTTCATCATTTCACCAGTCCTTCAGAGCTCTGATCGCTCAATCGGAAAAAATGTGGAGGGTGATTTGGAGCACAGCAGGTCCTTCCTTGGTGAATCTGAGAACCGACTTTTCCCTTCCCAGTGAGTTATTGGACGAGGTAGCGCTGGAGAAGGTTAAATGATTAATCAAAGCTTGTGAAATGAACTGATAGTTGAAGCTGGTAAGACTTCTTGTATTTTTTTTTATTGAGGGGGTGGTTTTTTGTGGTATGTTTGGGTTTTTTTGGTGTGGTGTTGGTTTTTGTTTTGGGTTTTTTTTTGTTTTAATCCCCTAAGTATTATCACAGCTTCCTTCCCTGTTCTCAGTCTGTGTCCAGATACAAGGTCTGTTTCCACTGAGGCCAAGAAGCAATGGCTCGGGTCAGTCTGTTACGTCTGTTAAATGCTTTCGCAGAGAATTCTGTGGGACAGGCGTCGTGCCCTTGGTAGCCACCGCTCTGGTGACCAAGCCATTGTACGGCGTCCTTCCGCCACGTGACATGTCTACGTGTCTGCTAGCCAGGAAAATACCTTGGCAGTGTTTCTAGAGAAACAGACTCCTGGCTGCACCAGACTGAACAAAAGTTGGCACAAAGTTTGTCACATGGTAATAGAGAACGGCAGTTTTCTTCGCTGCTTACTCATACGCATCTCTGACCACAGCGCTTGGATATATTTTTCCTGCATTTTTTCAGGGTTTTTTTTTTAAGGACTGTACAGTAAAGTCAGCAATTGCTCTGCACATGTGAACTCTGTTTTGGCCCAGCATGGATTGTATCCTCTGATATCTGCTCTTCTGGATGCTTGAACTTCTAGTGAACTGAAAGTTGCTTTAAACTCATCTTGAGAACAAGTAAGAGACAAACAGACTTAAAAAACTAGTTCTGATATGGGAATAGAATTTAGAAAGGATGAGATGGAGGAGTAATCGCCTTTAATTGCTGTAGCAAGACAGCAGACTACAGAACCTGTCCTTCTTCCAGTCGCAGTAATCCAATTATTTCCCTGCCACTTTAAAAACTAATTCCCAACTCGCAGCCTGTGTTCGTTGGTGCTGGGAACCTTAACCTCTTAAAGGCACCACAGTCCCTGTGAGTTGTAGCACCCACCCATTCCTCCTGCTCTGGAGTCAAGCTCATTTGACAGCTGTGTATCTGATGCGCAGGGTTGACGATGCAACGCTGTGCTAAGCTGGGGTTATTGTTAGCAGTATAATTTTTTTAAGACACCTGATTGGGCTGGCTCTTGGCTTGAGGGTAGCAGAGTCCTGTCCCAAAGCATCAACGCACTCGGTAAGACCTTGGAGCGTTCTTTGCCTCCTGCAAAGGAGGGTGGAGGCAGATGTGGGAGCAGCCAGCTCAGCAGCACAAGGCGGAAGAGGAACTGGAGAGTCGCGGTGCCAGGCGGGGAATCCCCACCGGCTGCGGAGCATCGCAGACCTGCCCGTGAGTGCCTCCCATGGCAAGCTCAGGGTTGGAAGTTTGGGCAACTGTTCACCCTGTTCCGTGGTCCTGTAGGAAACTTCAGTGGCACTGAAGGATCTTGAACGTGTTTTATTTCTATTATTTAAAGCAGTAAATCCCTGAGCTCAGATGTGCTTTTGCTCAGTCTCTCTTGTGAAATCTTTCTGTTCTAAAATAGAGATATCGTGCAGACTTCCTCGAGTGAGCTTGACTCTAAAGCTGCAAGAGCACTGAAATGGCTTTTCTGCAAAAGTTGTCGTCTCCTTCCAGATCATCTGAGCAATGCAGATGTGCAAGAGTGTCTCAAGCATTTTCTGTGCAAGGCTTTTCCGAGTGAGGATGTTTGAGAACAGAAGCCATTTTTTTCCTGAATATGGTCTTTACCCCATCTGCAGAAGATGGTTAAAATGAACCTAATGATTGTGTAGTGACCAGCACATTGTCCTAAGGAAATGGAAGAATCATCTTTTACTAAAACGTAGTTGGATTCTGGGTCTTGTGCAAGCTTTTTCTACAAAAAAAGAGGGAAATTCAAATACTTCGCATTTAAAACCCATGATTCAGTCTGTGTTTTTGGTGCACCGAGTGCAGTTTGCATTAGCGAGTAACGTGGAGTGATAAAACCACCCTGCGGAGGGAAGTCGGTGGCGAGGAGGAGTTGATACCGGCGCTGTGTCTGCTGCGGGGTTTTGCATTGGGGCAATTAGCGAGTAACGTGGAGTGATAAAACCATCCTGCGGAGGGAAGTCAGTGGCGAGGAGGAGTTGATACCGGCGCTGCATTGGGGCAGCTCTGGTCTGACCTGCAGGGCTGAACTTTTGCTCCTGCCTGTGGCATCTGGATGGTGCTCTCTGGCTTCATCCAAAGGGAATCTGTTGGCTTCTCCACCAGCTGCTCTGGAGTGTGGAGGCAGCTGGGAGCCAGTGGTGTGAGTGCTCTCCTGATCAGAGCTATAAAACCAGCGTGATGGGGACGTGGTGGGTGGGTGTCACTGCCCGAATATGCCAGTGCTGGATGAAGATCATCCTGGGGCTGCTTGGTTCAATTCTGCGTGTGCATCCATTGCCTATGGTGCGCCCTAAAAGACACCAGAAGCGGATGTTTGATGTATCTGGGGTTTTTCTGTGATTGTCAGGTTCTCTGCTTGTGTGGTTAGCTCAGACTGTTTGGAGGAGTGAGAACAGAGGGCCAAGGACAGCCAAGATACTTGGTTTAACTCTTCCTGCTGTGACTCATCTCTGCTGTAACCAGCTGTGGGACCTTCTCAGAGGTCTGATCTGAATGAGGCAGCTGCAGCAGGACATATTGGAAACACAGTCACTGTCGTTATTGATAGCCTTTCAATTAAAAGGTGGAAAGGGATTAATTAATTACGCCTATTGCTTATGTTCTGCTGATGCCATGAAACTCTCTGCTTTATACAGAAGCATTGTTGCCGTAGGTGGAGTTGAATAGAGATGAAAATTTGGAGGATGAAGCTTATCACTTGATAGCAGCAGCAGTAAGATTATAATTTTTTTAAAATAAAACAACCGCCAAAGATGAGACATTTACTCTGTTTCAGTGGGGAAGCCAAGGGATGGCAAGTGCCGCCCTCATGTTCAGAGAGCACGGGAGGAGATGTCAGCTGTGGAACTCGCTTTTGCAGGGTGTTGTGGATGCGAAAGGTTTGCGTGGGCTCGTGGAGATCTGGTGCAGGTTACCAAGTACCTGGAAACTCCTCTTACTCTGGAAGTCTCAAGCAGCATGGGGAGTGGGAGAGCAGCCTCCTGGGAGGTGGGATGCTAGGTAGCAGCACAGAAGGTCCATCAAGACCCCATATGGTCCCACTACGTATGGACTGGTGTGAAGTATTTGGTTCAGCTTCAAGCCACTGGAACTGTTTCCTGCTTTTCTGTGCAAACAAAAGATTTTCCTGGTGTGCGAAAGGTATGAGTTGATTCCTTAAAGGGCTGTGGTGGCTGGGGAAAGCTGCTCAAGAGTTGAAGAGGGAGAATGTCCTGCTCATCCTCAAAAGGGTGAGGAGGAGGATGTGGGGAAGTAGATGAGATATGAGGAAGAAATGTTTTCCTGTGTGGGGGGTGAGGCCGTGGCCCAGGGTGCCCAGAGAAGCTGTGGATGCCCCATCCCTGGAGGGGTTCAAGGCCAGGCTGGATGAGGCTTTGGGCAACCTGGGCTGGTGGGAGGTGTCCCTGCCCATGGCAGGGGGGGGCACTGGGGGGGCTTTAAGGTCCCTTCCCACCCAAACCATCCTGGGATTCTCTGATCCGTAGTTGGGTCCTTGGAAAAGTGTGGAACAAGTACTCCTGGAAGCTGCTTTCTTGTGGAGAGGAGAATAATGCTTTTTGGGGACAAGCAGTGTGGATTTGTCAAAGGTGAGCTGCTGCTGAACAAGGGGGTGAGCTGATGGGCTCTGTGGAGGAGGACAGAGCAGAGAATGGTGTTCACCTTGCCTTTAACATGGCTTTCAGTGTGATTCTGCCCATGGCATCCCTACAACCAAGCTGGTGAGACACAGGCTGGAGAAGCAGGTGCCTGGACAGCTGGGACCAAGGTCCAGACAGCCACGCAGGGGTCCACGGGCTGCTGCGTGTCCGTGGGGGTCCCTGGGTTTTGGTGTGGGGTACTGAGGCTGGTACTGAGCTGGTGCTTTGTGTTGGCATTTGGATGTGGACCAAAGGTTCCCGTTGTGATGGCCAGAGCCCGGACACATCGATCATCGGGGCTTGGTGCCTTCGGTGACTGTGGGTGGTGGAGCTTATTGTCCTTCCTCTGCTTCTAGGACAAACCGGGAGAGCAGGATGTGCTGTGTTGCTGAGTGTGGTTTGGATTGCTGCAGGAGTATTTCTAGGGTGGCTGTTCTCCTGCAGAAGTATTTCTGTGTTGTCTGTTTTAACTGTAGGGTAACATCTTTAAACGCTTATAATGTGCCTCTGACTTGATATATTCCCTTGGCGGGGAAGTGACAGCCCTGCCAAGAGAGTTGTTTTGGAGCTGGGTATCTTTTAGATACTGAAAAGGAATCTAATTTTGTAATAGCTAGGTGTTGATGCTTCTAAAGGAGTGGATGGTGTGATTATGAATGTACATGATAAACTTCCTGGTTCTTCTGAAATCGGTGTGAATTTCTTTGTCTGGTTAAAACTAGGTATATGCCTATGGACTCTGCAGACTTTGGAAGCATACATGAAATAATTCATCCGGATGTGTTATGTACTGATGTGAGTTTTGTTTAAATTAAAAGAATTTTCATTGTGTCTTTTTTTTTTTTTCACTGAAGTATATTTAAAGAATTCAGTAGCAGCAGGACTTAGTCTGTTTGCCGGGTCCAGCGTGCTTTTCTCTTCAGGTAGATTTAACGGGAAGAGCCTGAGAGCATCAGGTCAAACTGAGGGCAGTGGCTGTACCTGTTCATAATGCTTTGTGAGCATCAGTTTTCCCTCCCAGGTGGACAATGTTTTGATGGTATGTGGTTCTGCAGTGGTTCCGTGTAAGAACATCTAAAGGACTCTTTGTTTAAATGCATTTTTCTTCACTCTGGGCCAAACTGATGTGGCTACTGGTCACTTCCAGCCACCAAGCCTCACTGCTGTCATGGCAATGGTGCAACTTTGGGGCAGGAACTCAACTTCTGAACTTCTCTTTTTGGGGCAGATTAAAACTTTATTTTCAAGAGCACAAAATCCTGCAATGCCATTGCTGTATGTTCTCCTGAAACTGTTTTCAGGGGCTTTGGCTGTCGGATGCTGTCTTCCTAATAGCTGCACTGGCTCTGCTGGAGCCTGAGTGCCTGCACTTGTGTTTCACTGGATTCTGAATTCTAAGCTCATTTGATAAGATCACTTTGTAAAAATGTCCCTGTTCTTTTTCTGGTAAGTCATGCAATTTGTGTTCTGCTGGGAAGAATTCTTTCTTCCTTGCTTTCCATGTGGGGAAACTTGAAATTGCTCTTGAACCTCTTATGAGATGCAGCAATAAACATCATCTCTTGCAGTTTTGCTGCCCAGAAGCTTTTTCTGAGCTCAGTCTCCACTCTGTCCCAATACATCATCCCCCAGGATCAACAAAACCCATTTACTCCTCTTTTTTTCGCTGTGTTTTCTGGCACACAATGCACAAACTGAGCACACTGGGGGATCTGTGGCCACTGCAAAGCTGCGGTAGGCTGCTGGCGTTCCTGGCAGCGGTGGCTTGTGCAGTCCCCAGAGACTTTAGCAGGCAAATGGTCAGCAATGCTTGCGGAGCGCCCACTGCACTGATCCTGATGCCCTGTAGCAGGCGGCGGACGCTTCAGCAGGGTATTGGAAAATGACAGCTCTTCGTTAAAGAGCGTTATAAATGTGAAGCTTTTAGGAAACTTGGCAGATGATGCTTCAGAGGGATGGAGCCTGTGTGCTGGAGCCAGGAGCAGGAGCTGGGCTCGTGCACTGTCCCTCCGGTGGAATACTGTGTCCCCAAACACCCCCGAGGGCTTTGCTCTGCTGTCACCTGGGACATCTGCTCTAGAGCTGCTGACTTTCCAGCTGCGCTTGGAACCAGCCCGCCTGCATTTGGGCATTGCCACAACCCTACAGCTCCTTCCAGTAACTCCTGCAGAAACAGTGCACAGAGCAAGGCGAAGGGTTGCAAATGGCTAATTGCTGTCGTCTGGAGAGCCCGCGGGCTTTTTAGCAGGATTCCTCCAGAGTTGGCTACAGCCAAGTGCTCAGTGTGCGGTGCAAATATTTGGGAAGGCACGGCGGTTTGGATTCTGTCTGCTTCTTTAACTTGCATCTGTCTTCAGTGTTTCTTTCTTCTTCCCAACCCACAGTGGGACTGAGCTCCTGTAGCTCCTCCTTTAAAAGTATGTGCTGTGCAAACCTGGTTCTGCTTTCTCCTATACAGTCTTATTAAATGTTGGTGTATTTCTGGAAATGCTGAGTTTGCCGTTTACTTTGTCTTTATGTAGTGTGGACGTAGCTCTTCTGGTGGCAGAGGGTCAGCAAATAATTCCTTATGCACTTTGTCGTGGAAATTAAATGGCTCTGTCGGTATATCAGCCAGGATTAGTCCAGCTCTCCTTAACCCCCCTTGAAGGTTAGATCCTGTCCTTACTGCCATGAAAAAGTCAGTGTTTGGTTCATGGTACCATCATAACATCGCTCAGATTATCTTTCAGCAGCCAGCGGGCAGGAAAACACAAACACTTCTGGTGCAGGTTGTGTGAACAGTAAGATTTAGAGGTTTCAACAAAGATTAAAATCTTGCTGAGCTAGATAATCTCTGTTTTAAAGTATTAACACACCGTCACTTGAAAAACTTGCTTCTCCTGTGAAATCTTTAAAAGGCAGCTCCAGGTCTTTGGGCTCTCTTTGCTCACCTCCTTGCGGCTGTTTCCATCTGAACCTGCAGATCTCGGTTCTTGTTGGAAGCTGAACCCCAGAGCTGGTCAGAAAATGGCAAAGAGAATTGTCTGGTGTCAGCAGTGTTGTTGCAATGATGGGTTTATCCTTGATCAGGAAGGTTTTAATTCCTGCCTGAGCTTGGATGCTTTTTCTGCCTTGGAAAGGCAGCTGGGGTACAAACCACCCGCATCTTTGCTTGGTGAGTTAACAACTGAACAGCACCTGGCAAGGCACACGCAGAGCCCTGGTTGTTGTTTATTGCTGGCTGTCTCAAATCTCACAGTGCCACTTGAAACGTGCTTAAAAGGTTGTTTTCCCTTATTTTCCATATGCTGTGGGTGTTTGCAGGGGGTTACCCTGCCTTACCTCGCCTCTGCTGGAGGCTTGCAGCTCTTTGCTGTGCAAATACAAATTCTGCAAAAAAATGTTATTTTTTTCTGACAAAGCTTTTGAGTTGTAGATGAGCTCTTAACCCCAGCAACAAACTGGTTTATTTACAGGGTTCTCTACAAGTAGTTAACCAAGCACCTGATGTATTTCAAGTGCCTTTTATTTTGCTGTTTCAGGCGGCGGAGGCTTCTGGCTGTCTCTGACCCAGCGTCTCCTCTAGAGCTGTGTGCAGCTAAACCTTTTCCAGTCTTGAAAGAACAAGTGTTCGGGCTTCTTCCCTGGCGTAGGGGAAGGAATGTGGAAAAACCAACATCCTCCAAAAGAGCCGCCCTGGTTCAGGTTACCCCCCTGTATCTTCTGTGGTTATTTGAACATGGAAATCTGACGGCTCCTGTTAGCCCTGACTTTGGTCAGCTCTTTATCTTCTCATTTTGTGGGTGTCTCAAAGGCTGGAGCTGCAGCGACCTTCCCACTACACCCGCATGGGAGTGAGTGATGGCCCCTTTGCCTCCCGCACCTCCTCCTGCCTTCCGAAGCCTTGCAAGATACCAGGGTCTTGCATGAAAACTGCTTTGTCTCTGTTTCTTTACCAAGAAACCTCTTGTATGCACTGTCTTGAGTTTTCCCATGTTTCTGCCCCCTTTTTTTTTTCTTTCTCTCTGTAACTGAAGGAATATCCTGGAGCCTTGCAGTCCAAGTGATGCCTTGTGCTTACCTGGTTTTGTGCTGGTGCTGCCCTAAACCAGAAGCAGATCTGAAAAGGGAACTGGGCTCCTGGGTGATCTTCTAGTTCTGCACCGAGTGGTGGTGGGGGCTAAGACTGTGAAGGGTTTGTCTGGTGCCAGCACACGTGGAGAGCATTGGTGGCTGTATGCTGCTTGTGCAGGGATGCAGAGGGATGGAAAGGGGGTGGAGATGCAATTTCTTGGTATAAAACACATCACCTCGATCACCTCATCTAGAAGCTTTGCCTAGTGACTAAGTCTCTGCTTCAGCTTTCTGACCCATGTGGAAACTGAAATAGGCAAGAGAACCCTTTTTTCCAGCAAGGGTGAGAATGTAGGAGGTGGTAACTCCTCCTACAGAAAAACAGGTTGATAATCCCACCCTGGCTCTAATTATTGGAGGGCAGATATTAGAAGTTGAAGTAGCAGTGGCATTTTTCTGGTAATCCGGTTTATTTGTTTAAACACTCTTGATTATTAGAAAAAGGTGGAGTTTTAAATAAGGCTTTTCTGATGGTTGGTAATAAATATTACTCCATTAGTGCATGTTCTGGTGATTTCAGCTAAGCTGATGCGTTTAAGCAGCCTTAAGTATTGTTAGTGTGGTGATGTTCGGGGCTAAGGATGCTTTGCAGTTGGAGATTATGTAAATACCTGTCCGGCAGGAACCATCTGTGATGTCTGTTGTAAAAGGCTTGCTGTCTCACCTCTGCAAACCAGGAGAGCCACTCGAGTTGATCTTTACAGCTCATCCTTAATGTGAACTTGTTGACTCCGTGCATCACAGCCCAGGCACCCAGGGTCTAATGCGCAGGGTAAAAATAGCTGCAGCGGCTTTGGCTCGTGGTGCGCTCCTTGTGTTTGAAAAACAGCCTGCAAATGTGTGCCTGAGGTACTGAATAGTCATCTTCCCTGAAACCTTGTTGCATCAGATGGTAAAACCTCAAGGGAAGTGAAGTATTCTAAGTCAAGGTTAACAAATCCACGAAGCGGCACTGTGCAACTCGATGATTTTGTCTGTACCATCTGCAGTCACGAGTGTTTGTTTCTTTCTTTCTTTTTTGGCCTCTCCTTACCTTTCTAAGGATGAACCCGGCCAGGATCCCAGGCTGGCACCCTCGGGAGATGCGGATCCCTGCTTCCTGCAGGTCCTCTCTGGTATTTGCGCGTGGCGGGCTGGTTACCGGCTGTGGAGCCGCGGCAGCTGCCCGATGGGGAGCTGTGCGTCAGCCCTGCCCTCGCCCTGGCCTTTCTTCCCGGTGCCACACCAGTGCGTGAAGCTGCTTGGCAAACTCAATCACAAAACCGTTCTGTGTGGGTTTGGTTTTTTTAAAGGTAAAATTATTTTTAGCTGGGATTAGGTCCCTGATCCTGTTGAGCGCTTTGCACGCGTGGCTGTGCAGCCTGGAGGAAGGGAGGGGTGCCAGAGGTGCAGGACCATCCTTCAGCATCAGCGGGGACGCTCCAGCCCGCAGAGGTTTGGTGTTTTAATAGGACATTCGGTCATTTGAGACAAACGTGGTTCCTTGGCAGTGAGTTAAGTGAAATAACTTGTCTAAGTTTAGTAGCCGGTCATGCTGGTTGTGACGTGCCCATGCTTTCATGTACAATACTGAGAACCCCTCCTGGTAGGCTCGGGGTGCTGCCTGCTCCCAGAGCTGGCTTCACTTTAGCTCTTTGCCCCATGTGGGATGGCTGGCTGAGGACTATTTATTTTTTTGAGACTTCCTTGTTGGGCTGCTGCCCACAGGTTCTGGGACTCTGACCTCGTCGGTGTTTGTTTATTTTTGTGTTGGGAACCAGTGACCCGCACCAGACCCACACCACCTTGCTGTGCTGTCCCTTCCCTAGCTGAGCCCAGGCACTGCTGCAGGGCTTAAGTGCAAATGTTAGTTTTGCTCCCACAGATACACACAGGGAGTTTTAGACCAGTTATGTTTGAAAAAAATGTGTATGTGCAAAGATAACAACTTTGGTGTTTTGCATCCGAATTTGGAACTCTGGCGCTGTGTGGGGGAGCCGAAATGTACATCCA